>NW_026600286.1:130733-275733 GCF_029448725.1 Salvelinus fontinalis
AGAAACCTACCAAGAAACAATTAGAACCACAACAAATGCAATCCCTTTTAGACAACTTCCTGGACTAAACTAATAGTGAAGGAGGAAACTTGGCGGTAGAACGCCTCAACAGTACATTTGACCTTCCAACTTCTCTATCAAATCTAACTATTTCAAGCAGACAACCTAAGAAAATGAACAACAATGACACATGATTTGATAAAGAACGCAAAAACCTAAAACAGAAATTGAGAAACCTGTCCAAACAAAAATATAGAGACCCAGAAAACCTGAGCCTACGCCTTCACTATGGTGAATCACTAAAACAATACAGAAAACCTGAGTCTACGCCTTCACTATAGTGAATCACTAAAACAATACAGAAAACCTGAGTCTACGCCTTCACTATGGTGAATCACTAAAACAATACAGAAAACCTGAGTCTACGCCTTCACTATAGTGAATCACTAAAACAATACAGAAAACCTGAGTCTACGCCTTCACTATAGTGAATCACTAAAACAATACAGAAAACCTGAGTCTACGCCTTCACTATAGTGAATCACTAAAACAATACAGAAAACCTGAGTCTACGCCTTCACTATAGTGAATCACTAAAACAATACAGAAAACCTGAGTCTACGCCTTCACTATGGTGAATCACTAAAACAATACAGAAAACCTGAGTCTACACCTTCACTATGGTGAATCACTAAAACAATACAGAAAACCTGAGTCTACGCCTTCACTATGGTGAATCACTAAAACAATACAGAAAACCTGAGTCTACACCTTCACTATAGTGAATCACTAAAACAATACAGAAAACCTGAGTCTACGCCTTCACTATGGTGAATCACTAAAACAATACAGAAAACCTGAGTCTACGCCTTCACTATAGTGAATCACTAAAACAATACAGAAATACACTACGGAAAAAGAAGGAACAGCACGTCAGAAATCAGCTCAATGTAATTGAAGAACCCATAGAATCTAACCACTTCTGGGAAAATTGTAAAACAATAAACAAACAAACAAACAAACAACACGAAGAATTATCTATCCAAAATGCAGATGTATGGGTAAACCACTTCTCCAACCTTTTTGGCTTTATAACAAACAGCAAAAACAAACATGACCCATTACAAATCTTAGGAATCAACTATTAAAGACTACCAGAACCCACTGGATTCTCCAATTACATTAAATGAACTACAGGATAAAATACAAACCCTCCGACCCAAACAGACCCGTGGTGTGGACTAGAGGTCGACCGATTATGATTTTTCAACGCCGATACCGATTATTGGAGGACCAAAAAAAGCCGAAATCGATTAAATCGGCCAATTCTTTTATTTATTTAACACACACACACATATATATATAATAATAGATGACAATTACAGCAATATTGAATGAACAATGAACACTTATTTTAACTTAATATAATACATCAATAAAATCTATTTAGCCTCAAATAAATAATGAAACATGTTCAATTTGGTTTAAATAATGCAAAAACAAAGTGTTGGAGAAGAAAGTAAAAGTGCAATATGTGCCATGTAAGAAAGCTAACGTTTAAGTTCCTTGCTCAGAACATGAGAACATATGAAAGCTGGTGGTTCCTTTTAACATGAGTCTTCAATATTCTCTATTCTCTCTATACCATTTGTATTTCATATACCTTTGACTATTGGATGTTATTATAGGCACTATTAGGCCAGTCTAATCTCGGGAGTTGATAGGCTTGAAGTCATGAACAGCGTTGGGAAGAGCTGCTGGCAAATGCAGGAAAGTGCTGTTTGAATGAATGCTTACGAGCCTGCTGCTGCCTACCACCATTCAGTCAGACAGCTCTATTAGATATCAAATCATAGATTTAATTATAATAAACACCGAAATACGAGCCTTAGGTCATTAATATGGTCAAATCTGGAAACTATAATATCGAAAACAAAACGTGTATTCTTTCAGTGAAAAACAGAACCGTCCCACATTTTATCGAACAGGTAGCGACTCTAAGTCTAGATATTGCTGTTACATTGCACAACCTTCAATGTTATGTCATAATTATGTAAAATTCTGGCAAGTTAATGACGGTCTTTGTTAGGAAGAAATGGACTTCACACAGTTCGCGACGAGCTAGGCGGCCCAAACTGCTGCATATACCCCGACTCTGCTTGCACAAAACGCAAGAGAAGTGACACAATTTCCCTAGTTAATATTGCCTGCTAACATGAATTTCCTTTAACTAAATATGCATGTTTAAAAAAAATATACTTCTGTGTATTTATTTTAAGAAAGGCATTGATGTTTATGGTTAGGTACATTTGTGCAACGATAGTGCTTTTTTCACAAATGCGTTTTTATTAAATCACCCGTTTGGCAAAGTAGGCTGTGATTCGATGATAAATTACCAGGCACTGCAATAATTTTATGCAACTCAGGACAAGCTAGATAACCTAGGAATATCATCAACTGTGTAGTTAACTAGTGATTGTGTTAAGATCAATAGTTTTTTTATAAGATAAGTTTAATGCTAGCTAGCAACTTACCATGGCTCCTTGCTGCACTCGCGTAACAGGTGGTAGGCCTGGCACGCAGCTTCCTCGTGGAACGCAATGTAATCTGCGTCCAAAAAGGACGATTACCGATTGATATGAAAACTTAAAAATCGACCGTGCCGATCGATCGGTCGACCTCTAGTGGATGGTATCCTAAAAGAAATGATCAAATATATGGAACACAAATTCCAATTGGCTATACTTAAACTCTTTAACATCATCCTCAGCTCTGGCATCTTCCCTAATATTTGGAACCATGGACTGATCACCCCAATCCACAAAAGTGGAGACAAATTTGACCCCAATAACTACCGTGGGATATGCGTCAACGACAACCTTAGAGAAATCCTCTGCATTATCATTAACAGCAGACTTGTACATTTCCTCAGCGAAAACAATGTACTGAGCAAATGTCAAATTGTCGTTTTATCAAATTACCGTACAACAGACCATGTATTCACCCTACACACCCTAACTGACAAACAAACAAACCAAAACAAAGGCTAAGTCTTCTCAAGCTTTGTTGATTTCAAAAAAGCCTTCGACTCAATTTGGCATGAGGGTCTGCTTTTCAAATTGATGGAAAGTGGTGTTGGGGGTAAAACTGTATCAAATAACAAGTGTGCGTTTAAAATTGGCAACAAAAAAAATCTTTACTCAGGGCCGAGGGGTGAGACATGGATGAAGCTTGAGCCCCACCCTCTTCAACATATATATTAATGAATTGATGAGGGCACTAGAAAAGTCTGCAGCACCCGGCCTCAACCTACTAGAATCTGAAGTCAAATGTCTGCTGGTTGAGAGAATGCCAAGAGTGGCTACTTTGAAGAATCTAAAATATAAACTATATTTTGATTTGTTTAACACTTTTTTGGTTACTACATGATTCCATATGTGTTATTTCATAGTTTTGATGTCTTCACTATTATTCTACAATGTGGAAAATAGTAGAAATAAAGAAAAACCCTGGAACGAGTAGGTGTGTCCAATATTTTGACTGGTTGTGTACGTCTGAAACACCTCATAATGATGTAGGGAGACTGGGGAAACATCCCAAATAGTCTAGTCTGGTTGTGTACGTCTGAAACACCTCATCCCTCATAATGATGTAGGGAGACTGGGGAAACATCCCAAATAGTCTAGTCTGGTTGTGTACGTCTGAAACACCTCATCCCTCATAATGATGTAGGGAGACTGGGGAAACATCCCAAATAGTCTAGTCTGGTTGTGTACGTCTGAAACACCTCATCCCTCATAATGATGTAGGGAGACTGGGGAAACATCCCAAATAGTCTAGTCTGGTTGTGTACGTCTGAAACACCTCATCCCTCATAATGATGTAGGGAGACTGGGGAAACATCCCAAATAGTCTAGTCTGGTTGTGTACGTCTGAAACACCTCATCCCTCATAATGATGTAGGGAGACTGGGGAAACATCCCAAATAGTCTAGTCTGGTTGTGTACGTCTGAAACACCTCATCCCTCATAATGATGTAGGGAGACTGGGGAAACATCCCAAATAGTCTAGTCTGGTTGTGTACGTCTGAAACACCTCATCCCTCATAATGATGTAGGGAGACTGGGGAAACATCCCAAATAGTCTAGTCTGGTTGTGTACGTCTGAAACACCTCATCCCTCATAATGATGTAGGGAGACTGGGGAAACATCCCAAATAGTCTAGTCTGGTTGTGTACGTCTGAAACACCTCATCCCTCATAATGATGTAGGGAGACTGGGGAAACATCCCAAATAGTCTAGTCTGGTTGTGTACGTCTGAAACACCTCATCCCTCATAATGATGTAGGGAGACTGGGGAAACATCCCAAATAGTCTAGTCTGGTTGTGTACGTCTGAAACACCTCATAATGATGTAGGGAGACTGGGGAAACATCCCAAATAGATTCTAGAAGTTTCCCTTCACGTTATCCTGACCAATAGTGGGGTCACTAACAGTCCATGGACCACACACACACAGTAATCACATGGTTATGCCTGAGGGGTTGGAGGTCACACACACACACACACACACACACACACACACACACACACACACACACACACACACGGTTATGCCTGAGGGGTTGGTGGTCACACACACACTAATACGATGCTCTGTCTTTCTAGCTTGTGCCTCAGGCACCTTGGGAGAACCCCCTACTGCGAAGAGAGGGACAATGATGAAACCCCAGTCTCACCAGCCTCCTCTTCCTCACCATTTCAGAACGATGAAACCCCAGTCTCACCAGCCTCCTCTTCCTCACCATTTCAGAACCATGAAACCCCAGTCTCACCAGCCTCCTCTTCCTCACCATTTCAGAACCATGAAACCCCAGTCTCACCAGCCTCCTCTTCCTCACCATTTCAGAACCATGAAACCCCAGTCTCACCAGCCTCCTCTTCCTCACTATTTCAGAACCATGAAACCCCAGTCTCACCAGCCTCCTCTTCCTCACCATTTCAGAACCATGAAATCCCAGTCTCACCAGCCTCCTCTTCCTCACCATTTCAGGACCATGAAATCGCAGTCTCACCAGCCTCCTCGCCATTTCAGAACCATGAAACCCCAGTCTCACCAGTCTCCTCACCATTTCAGGACAATGAAATCCCAGTCTCACCAGTCTCCTCGCCATTTCAGAACCATGAAACCCCAGTCTCACCAGTCTCCTCACCATTTCAGAACCATGAAACCCCAGTCTCACCAGCCTCCTCTTCCTCACCATTTCAGGACCATGAAACCCCAGTCTCACCAGCCTCCTCTGCCTCACCATTTCAGAACCATGAAACCCCAGTCTCACCAGCCTCCTCTTCCTCACCATTTCAGGACCATGAAATCCCAGTCTCACCAGCCTCCTCACCATTTCAGGACCATGAAACCCCAGTCTCACCAGTCTCCTTACCATTTCAGAACCATGAAACCCCAGTCTCACCAGCCTCCTCTTCCTCACCATTTCAGGACCATGAAACCCCAGTCTCACCAGCCTCCTCTTCCTCACCATTTCAGGACCATGAAACCCCAGTCTCACCAGCCTCCTCACCATTTCAGGACCATGAAACCCCAGTCTCACCAGCCTCCTCTTCCCCTCCTCACCATTTCAGAACCATGAAACCCCAGTCTCACCAGCCTCCTCTTCCCCTCCTCACCATTTCAGAACCATGAAACCCCAGTCTCACCAGCCTCCTCTTCCTCACCATTTCAGGACCATGAAATCCCAGTCTCACCAGCCTCCTCACCATTTCAGGACCATGAAACCCCAGTCTCACCAGTCTCCTTACCATTTCAGAACCATGAAACCCCAGTCTCACCAGCCTCCTCTTCCTCACCATTTCAGGACCATGAAACCCCAGTCTCACCAGCCTCCTCTTCCTCACCATTTCAGGACCATGAAACCCCAGTCTCACCAGCCTCCTCTTCCTCACCATTTCAGAACCATGAAACCCCAGTCTCACCAGCCTCCTCTTCCCCTCCTCACCATTTCAGGACCATGAAACCCCAGTCTCACCAGCCTCACCAGCCTCCTCTTCCTCACCATTTCAGGACCATGAAACCCCAGTCTCACCAGCCTCACCAGCCTCCTCTTCCTCACCATTTCAGGACCATGAAACCCCAGTCTCACCAGCCTCACCAGCCTCCTCTTCCTCACCATTTCAGGACCATGAAACCCCAGTCTCACCAGCCTCCTCTTCCCCTCCTCACCATTTCAGAACCATGAAACCCCAGTCTCACCAGCCTCCTCTTCCTCACCATTTCAGGACCATGAAACCCCAGTCTCACCAGCCTCCTCTTCCTCACCATTTCAGGACCATGAAACCCCAGTCTCACCAGCCTCCTCTTCCTCACCATTTCAGGACCATGAAACCCCAGTCTCACCAGCCTCCTCTTCCCCTCCTCACCATTTCAGGACCATGAAACCCCAGCCTCCTCTCTGTCAGTAAGCATCATCACTGTTAGACTACTACACTGGTTGTTTATGAAGCATGTGGTGAATAACATTTCATTCGGTTTTAAAATCTCTTTCAATGTGTCTACTGCACATAATACATGTTGTGATGTCGACGTGAGCCCTGACACACAGACACATCTCGTTCATTTGACTGAAACGTGAATTCCTGAAACATACGACTACCGTGTTCCACCAGCGTCTGTGTCTCTAGTAGTCTTCTAACGCCACGGTCCAGTCCGTTGTAATATCTTCCTGCGCCGTAACTAGGCCTACACTGCAAGACAGATTATACAATGGGGTGGTTCGAGCGCTGAATGCTGATTGGCTGACAGCAGTGGTATATCAGACCGTATATCACCGGTATGACAAAACATTTATTGTGACTCTTCTAATTACGTTGGTAACCAGTTTATAATAGCAATAAGGCACCTCAGGTGGTTTGTGGTATATTGGCCAATATACCACGGCTAAGGGCTGTGTCCAGGCACTCCGTATTGCGTCGTGCTTAAGAACAGCCCTAAGCTGTGGTATATTGGCCATATACCACACCCCCCTCGTGCCTTATTGCTTAATAATACAATGGCACGCACACACACGGGAACACACAAACACAGACAGCAACGCATTATTGTCTGATAGGGAGAAAAGCTGGCTGTTTAATAATCAGTGAATAATATCAGCTCCATTTTCAATGAACTCCAGAGTCGGGGGTCCCGTGGGAGAGACAGGGGAGAGACTGGGTCCCGTGGGAGAGACAGGGGAGAGACTGGGTCCCGTGGGAGAGACAGGGGAGAGACTGGGTCCAGTGGGAGAGTCAGGGGAGAGACTGGGTCCCGTGGGCGAGACAGGGGAGAGACTGGGTCCTGTGGGAGACAACGGAAGTGGCTGACTGTGGGAACCAATTCTCCCCTTGGAACAATAGAAACTTCCATCTAGTCACACACCCCCCATTCTCACACACAACCATTCACACATCCCATCCACCCCCCCATTCACACACACAACCATTCACCCCCACATTCACACACACACACACACACACCCATTCACCCACTGGCAGCTAGGCCTAGATAGAGGACAGATCCAGGCGTTGCTAAATAAGTCGCTCGGCATAATAGCAGGCTTCTCTACTTAGACTGTCTCTCTTTTCCTCTTTTCCAAGGAGAAACAGACAGACCCTGTCTCTCACATGACCGCAACTAGGCCAGTGTGTTTCTGCTGTACGAGGACTATTCTCTCTACACACACAGAGAGGGCATGCCACTGGGCCAGCCGCAGCCTGCTTCCTGCCACCGGGCCAGCCTGCTCCCTGCCACCGGGCCAGCCGCAGCCTGCTCCCTGCCACCGGGCCAGCCGCAGCCTGCTCCCTGCCACCGGGCCAGCCGCAGCCTGCTCCCTGCCACCGGGCCAGCCGCAGCCTGCTCCCTGCCACCGGGCCAGCCGCAGCCTGCTCCCTGCCACCGGGCCAGCCGCAGCCTGCTCCCTGCCACCGGGCCAGCCGCAGCCTGCTCCCTGCCACCGGGCCAGCCGCAGCCTGCTCCCTGCCACCGGGCCAGCCGCAGCCTGCTCCCTGCCACCGGGCCAGCCGCAGCCTGCTCCCTGCCACCGGGCCAGCCGCAGCCTGCTCCCTGCCACCGGGCCAGCCGCAGCCTGCTCCCTGCCACCGGGCCAGCCGCAGCCTGCTCCCTGCCACCGGGCCAGCCGCAGCCTGCTCCCTGCTCCCTGCCACCGGGCCAGCCTGCTTCCTGCCACTGGGCCAGCCGCAGCCTGCTTCCTGCCACTGGGCCAGCCGCAGCCTGTTCCCTGCCACTGGGCCAGCCGCAGCCTGCTCCCTGCCACCGGGCCAGCCTGCTTCCTGCCACTGGCCCAGCGATTACAGTAACCCAGCGATTACAGTAACCCAGCGATTACAGTAACCCAGCGATTACAGTAACCCAGCGATTACAGTAACCCAGTTAGCTGTACCAGGTGACCTCAGCTGCTGGAACACTGACAACTCCCTACGGACCAACACATTCTCAAGGACAAAAGGAGCATGTGTGTGTGTGTGAGTGAGTGAGTGAGTGAGTGAGTGAGTGAGTGAGTGAGTGAGTGAGTGAGTGAGTGAGTGAAAGAGTGTGTGTGTGTAGGAGAGAAATAGAAGACCCGCTGCATTAATGAGTGAAGGTGTATAAAGACTGAGTAAAGGTCATCAAGTCCAGATTAACGCAATAGTTCAGGTCCTAGAGGTCATCAGGGCTGTGGCTAGTGATGGAAGTCCTAGAGGTTATCAGGGCTGTGGCTAGTGATGGAAGTCCTAGAGGTTATCAGGGCTGTGGCTAGTGATGGAAGTCCTAGAGGTCATCAGGGCTGTGACTAGTGATGGAGGTCCTAGAGGTTATCAGGGCTGTGGCTAGTGATGGAAGTCCTAGAGGTTATCAGGGCTGTGGCTAGTGATGGAGGTCATCAGGGCTGTGGCTAGTGATGGAGGTCCTAGAGGTTATCAGGGCTGTGGCTAGTGATGGAAGTCCTAGAGGTTATCAGGGCTGTGGCTAGTGATGGAGGTCATCAGGGCTGTGGCTAGTGATGGAGGTCATCAGGGCTGTGGCTAGTGATGGAGGTCCTAGAGGTCATCAGGGCTGTGGCTAGTGATGGAGGTCCTAGAGGTCATCAGGGCTGTGGCTAGTGATGGAGGTCCTAGAGGTCATCAGGGCTGTGGCTAGTGATGGAGGTCCTAGAGGTCATCAGGGCTGTGGCTAGTGATGGAGGTCCTAGAGGTCATCAGGGCTGTGGCTAGTGATGGAGGTCCTAGAGGTCATCAGGGCTGTGGCTAGTGATGGAGGTCCTAGAGGTCATCAGGGCTGTGGCTAGTGATGGAGGTCCTAGAGGTCATCAGGGCTGTGACTAGTGATGGAGGTCCTAGAGGTCATCAGGGCTGTGGCTAGTGATGGAGGTCCTAGAGGTTATCAGGGCTGTGGCTAGTGATGGAGGTCCTAGAGTTTATCAGGGCTGTGGCTAGTGATGGAGGTCCTAGAGGTCATCAGGGCTGTGGCTAGTGATGGAGGTCCTAGAGGTCATCAGGGCTGTGGCTAGTGATGGAGGTCCTAGAGGTCATCAGGGCTGTGGCTAGTGATGGAGGTCCTAGAGGTTATCAGGGCTGTGGCTAGTGATGGAGGTCCTAGAGGTTATCAGGGCTGTGGCTAGTGATGGAGGTCCTAGAGGTTATCAGGGCTGTGGCTAGTGATGGAGGTCCTAGAGGTTATCAGGGCTGTGGCTAGTGATGGAGGTCCTAGAGGTTATCAGGGCTGTGGCTAGTGATGGAGGTCCTAGAGGTTATCAGGGCTGTGGCTAGTGATGGAGGTCCTAGAGGTTATCAGGGCTGTGGCTAGTGATGGAGGTCCTAGAGGTTATCAGGGCTGTGGCTAGTGATGGAGGTCCTAGAGGTTATCGGGGCTGTGGCTAGTGATGGAGGTCCTAGAGGTTATCGGGGCTGTGGCTAGTGATGGAGGTCCTAAAGGTTATCGGGGCTGTGGCTAGTGATGGAGGTCCTAGAGGTTATCGGGGCTGTGGCTAGTGATGGAGGTCCTAGAGGTCATCGGGGCTGTGGCTAGTGATGGAGGTCCTAGAGGTCATCGGGGCTGTGGCTAGTGATGGAGGTCCTAGAGGTCATCGGGGCTGTGGCTAGTGATGGAGGTCCTAGAGGTCATCGGGGCTGTGGCTAGTGATGGAGGTCCTAGAGGTTATCGGGGCTGTGGCTAGTGATGGAGGTCCTAGAGGTCATCAGGGCTGTGGCTAGTGATGGAGGTCCTAGAGGTTATCGGGGCTGTGACTAGTGATGGAGGTCCTAGAGGTCATCAGGGCTGTGGCTAGTGATGGAGGTCCTAGAGGTCATCAGGGCTGTGGCTAGTGATGGAGGTCCTAGAGGTTATCAGGGCTGTGGCTAGTGATGGAGGTCCTAGAGGTTATCAGGGCTGTGGCTAGTGATGGAGGTCCTAGAGGTTATCAGGGCTGTGGCTAGTGATGGGGGTCCTAGAGGTTATCAGGGCTGTGGCTAGTGATGGAGGTCATCAGGGCTGTGGCTAGTGATGGAGGTCCTAGAGGTTATCAGGGCTGTGGCTAGTGATGGAGGTCCTAGAGGTTATCAGGGCTGTGGCTAGTGATGGAGGTCCTAGAGGTTATCAGGGCTGTGGCTAGTGATGGAGGTCCTAGAGGTTATCAGGGCTGTGACTAGTGATGGGACCAGTAAACAATATAGTTATTTATCGGGATATTATTTTTTGGCGATACATCGTATCTTTTTGACAATGTCACAAAATACTTTTTTTGTGCTAGCTGGCTGTACTTGTACCAAAACTTAATAGCTAGTTTTTTTTTATGTAACCTTTATTTAACGAGGTAAGTCAGTTAATTAAGAACACATTTTTATTTTACAATGACGGCCCGGGAACAGTGGGTCTAGCAACAGTGGGTTAACTGGTCTAGGAACAGTGGGTTAACTGGTCTAGGAACAGTGGGTTAACTGGTCTAGGAACAGTGGGTTAACTGGTCTAGGAACAGTGGGTTAACTGGTCTAGGAACAGTGGGTTAACTGGTCTAGGAACAGTGGGTTAACTGGTCTAGGAACAGTGGGTTAACTGCCTTGTTCAGGTGTTTCCCTTGTCAACTCAGAGATTCAATCTTGGATACCACTAGGCTACCTGCTGGTTACTGGCCCAACACTCTAACCACTAGGATACCTGCTGGTTACTAGTCCAACACTCTAACCACTAGGCTGCCTGCTGGTTACTAGTCCAACACTCTAACCACTAGGCTGCCTGCTGGTTACTAGTCCAACGCTCTAACCACTAGGCTGAATGCTGGTTACTAGTCCAACGCTCTAACCACTAGGCTACCTGCTGGTTACTGGCCTAACACTCTAACCACTAGGCTAGCTGCTGGTTACTGGTCCAACACTCTAACCACTAGGCTACCTGCTGGTTACTAGTCCAACGCTCTAACCACTAGGCTACCTGCTGGTTACTGGCCTAACACTCTAACCACTAGGCTAGCTGCTGGTTACTGGTCCAACACTCTAACCACTAGGCTACCTGCTGGTTACTAGTCCAACGCTCTAACCACTAGGCTACCTGCTGGTTACTAGTCCAACACTCTAACCACTAAACTACCTGCTGGTTACTAGTCCAACACTCTAACCACTAGGCTGCCTGCTGGTTACTAATCCAACACTCTAACCACTAGACTACCTGCTGGTTACTAATCCAACACTCTAACCACTAGACTTCCTGCTGGTTACTAGTCCAACACTAACCACTAGGCTGCCTGCTGGTTACTAGTCCAACGCTCTAACCACTAGGCTGCCTGCTGGTTACTAGTCCAACGCTCTAACCACTAGACTACCTGCTGGTTACTAGTCCAACGCTCTAACCACTAGGCTACCTGCTGGTTACTAGTCCAACACTCTAACCACTAGGCTGAATGCTGGTTACTAGTCCAACACTCTAACCACTAGGATACCTGCTGGTTACTAGTCCAACACTCTAACCACTAGGCTACCTGCTGGTTACTAGTCCAACACTCTAACCACTAGGCTGCCTGCTGGTTACTAGTCCAACACTCTAACCACTAGGCTACCTGCTGGTTACTAGTCCAACACTCTAACCACTAGGATACCTGCTGGTTACTAGTCCAACACTCTAACCACTAGGCTACCTGCTGGTTACTAGTCCAACACTCTAACCACTAGGATACCTGCTGGTTACTAGTCCAACACTCTAACCACTAGGCTACCTGCTGGTTACTAGTCCAACGCTCTAACCACTAGGCTACCTGCTGGTTACTAGTCCAACACTCTAACCACTAGGCTACCTGCTGGTTACTGGCCCAACGCTCTAACCACTAGGCTACCTGCTGGATACTGGCCCAACGCTCTAACCACTAGGCTACCTGCTGGTTACTGGTCCAACGCTCTAACCACTAGGCTACCTGCTGGTTACTAGTCCAACACTCTAACCACTAGGCTACCTGCTGGTTACTAGTCCAACACTCTAATCACTAGGCTGCCTGCTGGTTACTAGTCCAACACTCTAACCACTAGGCTGCCTGCTGGTTACTAATCCAACACTCTAACCACTAGACTACCTGCTGGTTACTAGTCCAACACTAACCACTAGGCTGCCTGCTGGTTACTAGTCCAACGCTCTAACCACTAGGCTGCCTGCTGGTTACTAGTCCAACGCTCTAACCACTAGACTACCTGCTGGTTACTAGTCCAACGCTCTAACCACTAGGCTGAATGCTGGTTACTAGTCCAACGCTCTAACCACTAGGCTACCTGCTGGTTACTAGTCCAACGCTCTAACCACTAGGATACCTGCTGGTTACTAGTCCAACACTCTAACCACTAGGTTACCAGCTGGTTACTAGTCCAACACTCTAACCACTAGGTTACCAGCTGGTTACTAGTCCAACACTCTAACCACTAGGCTACCTGCTGGTTACTGGCCCAGCCTGCTGCCCCTCCACTCTAACCACTAGGCTGCCTGCTGGTTACTGGCCCAACACTCTAACCACTAGGCTACCTGCTGGTTACTGGCCCAACGCTCTAACCACTAGGCTGCCTGCTGGTTACTGGCCCAACGCTCTAACCACTAGGCTGCCTGCTGGTTACTGGCCCAACGCTCTAACCACTAGGCTACCTGCTGGTTACTGGCCCAGCCTGCTGCCCCTCCACTCTAACCACTAGGCTGCCTGCTGGTTACTGGCCCAACGCTCTAACCACTAGGCTACCTGCTGGTTACTGGCCCAACGCTCTAACCACTAGGCTACCTGCTGGTTACTGGCCCAACGTTCTAACCACTAGGCTGCCTGCTGGTTACTGGCCCAACGCTCTAACCACTAGGCTACCTGCTGGTTACTGGCCCAACACTCTAACCACTAGGCTACCTGCTGGTTACTGGCCCAACACTCTAATCACTAGGCTACCTGCCGCCCCTCCACTCTAACCACTAGGCTGCCTGCCGCCCCTCCACTCTAACCACTAGGCTGCCTGCCGCCCCTCCACTCTAACCACTAGGCTGCCTGCCGCCCCTCCACTCTAACCACTAGGCTGCCTGCCGCCCCTCCACTCTAACCACTAGGCTGCCTGCCGCCCCTCCACTCTAACCACTAGGCTGCCTGCCGCCCCTCCACTCTAACCACTAGGCTGCCTGCCGCCCCTCCACTCTAACCACTAGGCTGCCTGCCGCCCCTCCACTCTAACCACTAGGCTGCATGCCGCCCCTCCACTCTAACCACTAGGCTGCCTGCTGGTTACTGGCCCAACACTCTAACCACTAGGCTGCCTGCATCTTCTTTGTAAATAGGGAGCCATGTTGTTCTCATTATTTCATTTCCACGACTGATCAAGACCATGTCTCTCTCTCTTGTCCCTTTGCAGCAGACATATGGTGAGCAATCACAATACAGAATCTCCCCGTCTCTCCCCCACGTCTGCGGCGCCGCTCGTCCCCCCCACGTCTGCGGCGCCGCTCGTCCCCCCCACGTCTGCGGCGCCGCTCGTCCCCCCCACGTCTGCGGCGCCGCTCGTCCCCCCCACGTCTGCGGCGCCGCTCGTCCCCCCCACGTCTGCGGCGCCGCTCGTCCCCCCCACGTCTGCGGCGCCGCTCGTCCCCCCCACGTCTGCGGCGCCGCTCGTCCCCCCCACGTCTGCGGCGCCGCTCGTCCCCCCCACGTCTGCGGCGCCGCTCGTCCCCCCCACGTCTGCGGCGCCGCTCGTCCCCCCCACGTCTGCGGCGCCGCTCGTCCCCCCCACGTCTGCGGCGCCGCTCGTCCCCCCCACGTCTGCGGCGCCGCTCGTCCCCCCCACGTCTGCGGCGCCGCTCGTCCCCCCCACGTCTGCGGCGCCGCTCGTCCCCCCCACGTCTGCGGCGCCGCTCGTCCCCCCCACGTCTGCGGCGCCGCTCGTCCCCCCCACGTCTGCGGCGCCGCTCGTCCCCCCCACGTCTGCGGCGCCGCTCGTCCCCCCCCACGTCTGCGGCGCCGCTCGTCCCCCCCACGTCTGCGGCGCCGCTCGTCCCCCCCACGTCTGCGGCGCCGCTCGTCCCCTCCACGTCTGCGGCGCCGCTCGTCTCCTCTACCCCACGTCTGTGGCGCTGCTTTTCAGCAGCACGTTTCTGTTCTTTTGCATAAATCCGGGTTTGGATCTATGACGGTAGGCCGTCATTGTAAAATAGGAATTTGTTCTTAACTGACTTGCCTAGCTAAATAATAAGGTAAAATATATAGAATGATTTATTTTAAACCATCCGTCCTCTATTGATGCTTGTTGAGATGACAGAGATTGATCAGAAACCAAATGAGAAACTCCCAGGAATCTACATCTCAACATGTATACAGCACAAAACCTCCTCATACAAAACACAAACTGTTGTGTGTGTGTGTGTGTGTGTGTGACACGACAACAAAACTCCCACGCACTCTACACCGCTTTCACACAGACACACACCGCCCTCTAATCCGCCCACCCAGAGTTCTCAGGCTCTGTTGCCGTGGTAACCGGGGGTCACATAGAAGGTGGCTGGTGAGAGTCTGGGTCACACACTGACAGGGGGGGCTCGAGGAAAAAGGGGTGGGGGGGTGGGGGGGCTACAACGCTACATCTCAATCACAGGGAGAATGAGAGAGAGGGTAGTGGTGCTTCAAGAGGGTAGCCAGAAGATTCTGACCCCACTGTTACGCTTGTTAACGCTAAGCTGTACTGGGGACGGAACGTAATCATGGTTACATTACGACACTGTGGAGCCGGACGTGAGATATGGGTCGGTAAAATACTCCGCATTTGATCCAGAACTGATACATTGACATTGAAATGTTTCTTTTTCTTTTCAGATAACCTTTTCCTCTCATGCTCATAATCGAGAATTTCAATAAGCATTTCTCTACGGCTGGCCATGCTTTCCTCCTGGCTACCCCAACCCCGGCTAACAGCTCCGCCTCCCCCGCAGCTACTTGCCCAAGCCTCCCCAGCTTCTCCTTCACCCAAATCCAGATAGCAGATGTTCTGAAAGAACTGCAAAACCTGGTCCCGTACAAATCAGCTGGGCTAGACAATCTGGACCCTCTTTCTAAAATTATCTGCCGCCATTGTTGCAACCCCTATTACCAGTCTGTTCAACCTCTCGTATCGTCCAAGATCCCTAAAGATTTGAAAGCTGCCGCGGTCATCCCCCTCTTCAAAGGGGGTGATACTCTAGATCCAAACTGTTACAGACCTATATACATTCTTCCCTGCCTTTCTAAAGTCTTCGAAAGCCAAGTTAACAAACAGATCACGGACCATTTCGAATCCCACCGTACATTCTCAACTGCGCAATCCGGTTTTCGAGCTGGTCACGGGTTCACCTCAGTCACGCTCAAGGTACCAAACGATATCATAACCGCCTTCGATAAAAAAAAACAGTACTGTGCAGCCGTCTTCATCGACCTGGCCAAGGCTTTCGACTCTGTCAATCACCGCATTCTTATCGGCAGACTCAATAGCCTTGGTTTCTCAAATGACTGCGTCGCCTGGTTCACCAACTACTTTTCAGATAGAGTTAAGTGTGTCAAATTGGAGGGCCTGTTGTCCGGACCTCTGGCAGTCTCTATGGGGGAGCCACATAGTTCAATTCTCGGGCCGACTCTTTTCTCTGTATATATCAATGATGTCAATGATGATGGGGTGGCAGGTAGCCTAGTGGTTAGAGCGTTGGACTAGTAACCGAAAGGTTGCAAGTTCGAATGCCCGAGCTGACAAGGTAAAAATCTGTCGTTCTGCCCCTGAACAAGGCAGTTAACCCACTGTCCCTAGGCCGTCATTGAAAATAAGAATTTGTTCTTAACAGACTTGCCTGGTTAAATATATATATATCCAATTTGTAAGTCCCTCTGGATAAGAGTGTCTGCTAAATGACTTAAATGTAATGTAAATGTAAATGATGTCGCTCTTAATGCGGGTGATTCCCTGATCCACCTCTACATAGATGACACCATTCTGTATACATCTGGCCCTTCTTTGGACACTGTCTTAAACCTCCAAACGAGCTTCAACGCCACACAACACTCGTTCCGTGGCCTCCAACTGCTCTTAAAACGCTAGCAAAACTAAATGCATGCTTTTCAACCGATTGCTGCCCGCACCCACCCGCCTAGCATCACTACTCTGGACGTTTCCGACTTAGAAAATGTGGACAACTACAAATACCTAGGTGTCTGGCTAGACTGTAAACTCTCCTTTCAGACTCACATTAAGCATCTCCAATCCAAAGTTAAATCTAGAATTGGCTTCCTATTTCGCAACATAGCCTCCTTCACTCACGCTGCCAAAAACACCCTCATAAAACTGACTATCCTACCGATCCTTGACTTCAGCGATGTCATTTACAAAATAGCCTCCAACACTGTACTGAGCAAACTGGATGTAATCTATCACAGTGCCATCCGTTTTGTCACCGAAGCCCTATATACCACCCACCCACTGCAACCTGTATGCTCTCGTCGGCTGGCCCTCGCTACATATTCGTCGCCAGACCCACTGGCACCAGGTCATCTATTAGTCTTTGCTCAGTAAAGCTCTGCCTTATCTCAGCTCACTGGTCACCATAGCAACACCCACCCATAGCACACGCTCCAGCAAGTATATTTCACTGGTCATCCCCAAAGCAAACACCTGCTTTGGCCGCCTTTCCTTACAGTTCTCTGCTGCCAGTGACTGGAACGAATTGCAAAAAAAATTAATTGCTTAAGTTGGAGACATCTCCCTCACTAACTTTAAGCATCAGCTATCTGAGCAGCTTACCGATCGCTGAAGCTGTACACAGCCCATCTGTAAATAGCCCATTCAATCAACCTCATCCCCATATTGTTTTTTTATTTACTTTTTTGCTCTTTTGCACAGCAGTATTTCTACTTGCACATCATCATCTCCTCATCTATCACTCCAGTGTTAATTTGCTAAATTTTAATTACTTCACTACTATGGCCTATTTATTTCCTTACCTCCTCACACCATTTGAACACACTGTATATAGACTTTTTATATTGTGTTATTGACTGTACGCTTGTTTATTCCATGTGTAACTCTGTGTTGTTGTTTCTGTCACACTGCTTTGCTTTATCTTGGCCAGGTTGCAGTTGTAAATAAGAACAAGTTTTCGACTGGCCTACCTGGTTAAATAAAGGTGAAATAAAAATGTTTAAAAAAAAATAATACCTTCGCTAACAGTTGTGTCAAGTTAAAACTCGCCCAAGACAGTTCACAGAATTTCATTTTAAATAAATGTAGCCTATGTATTCATTACTACATTTAGCTAACATTATAAATTAATCCAGAGATTCTTACCTTTGCCTCGATTTGGGAGTCACGGCCAGATAGATCATCATGGCATTTGTAGTTCTTTATGTTAGCCATATTAGCGGTTCATTTGGGGGGGGGGGGGGTAAATAAAGGCGAATATTATATATTTTCACATTTACCCGTTTGACCTCTAGGTTTATAGGTATTATGACTCGTACAGTGGTACTCTATTGGAATCTGCTGGCTAGTCAAGAGGGCAAATTGGAGGGGGGGCGAGGTTGGGTGAGATTGGGAACTGGGTCTCTCCTCCCATGAGCATGCGTCCCTGCAACAGCAACCAAACGATCATACCGATAACGAAATTGCACAAAATAATAAACAGTATCAATTGGATGAATTCAACGTTCACCTTCTGTTCAATAAATCCAACGTATGGACCACACTGCCTCTGCTACACTGCAAGGAAAACGCAGCGTCCCATTGGAAATTAACCTACTTCTGGTGTCCCAAATTGCAAAGATACGATCAGTGGGATTGAGGCGTGATATCCGTCCCATTCTCACTCAGATACAGCACCTAGCTATATAGACACCCAAGTGAATTCAGGCAAAATACCCACAGTAGGTTGGGTACTGAACTTCGACGGTTGCTAACTAATGTTAGCTTCAGAAACACGCAAACCAAGAACACGTTGGACAGCGAATTGGCAGCATTTATAAGGTAAGTCAGTTATGAAAATACGCCCGAAATCTGATAACAGCCGTTAACTTGACATAAACCTCGTTCTCTCCAAATGCCCTATATTTGAGTCCTACAAACAGTATGTCACATCATGGCGCTTGTGTCCTCTTACCTGCATGGAATCGGCACTGATTATCTCTCCCTGACGTCGTTTCCCAATTTCAATCGCCAGTTTAGACTTCCCTGTACCGGTTGCTCCTAAAATCACGACTAACGGTGGTACAATACTTTTTTTCAGAGCACACTGCAAGCCTCGCACGGGCGCCGCCATGTTGCTTTACCGTCGTTCCCAGCTGATCAGCCACGCGCCAACGAACTGAGACCGGATATGAGGCGGGCTCTGTAACTAGGCAACGACAAGAGGTTTCCATGGCACCAGCGTTGATAAAAACCCGAGTGAAGACGAAAGGTATTTTGGTCCAAAATACAATAGAAAAATTGTACACTGACCTAAATATGTATCTCACCGAAATGTAAACTTGTTTATAAAAGCCTGCATCCAAAAAACACATTAGGCTGTTATGTGGACAAAGACACCACTACATTTTTATCATTGTAGTGCCGTTTATATACCAATAATAATAGGCTGTATTTTCTGTTCTTGATTTACTTTATTAAAAGAGGATGGCTTCTCCCTGCAAATCGATCTTGTAACGGTTACTATAGAAACTGGGGGGAGTAGAGCCATAGTAACTTTAGATACTTGTTGCTATGGCAATGAGCCCGAGATATTTCCATGGAGACGGCCATTGAAGAGTGGGAGTAGTTTTCACACTTACTCACACAGGTGTTGATTTTAAAGTACAAGGACACACCTCTCCTCTGAAAATAGCTTGTTTGCCCCTCAACCCTGCAAAGTGAAGCAGTAGGCCTAGTGCCCTACTAACAGTTAAGCTTACTTCAGGAAAACACTAGCAGGGAAAAAGAGGGCTTCCCACAAGTCTGAGCATGTGCTCCCCAATTAAGATGCCACCAACTTCCTGTTGTATGAATGATTCCTGAACATTCCTGTGATATTGTCATTGTCAGCATATATGAACAGGAAAACAGGCTAGACAAAAAGAAAAGAGACTGAGGTGATGTTTTGAATTTATTACATTTGTCTGATTCTCCCTGTACATATAGGCTTGAGGTACTGAAAACAAAGTGCTTGAGACAAGGCTGCCTGCCATCATATTAGAATTCCCAGAGTGCAGCGTATTATGGCCCACTGCCAAAAAATGACTGTGTCTAACGCACAGAGACCAGTGACAAATCAAATCAAAACTCCAATGGGCTACAGCCAATCCTGAGGTGGCGCTAGTAGACCTTGCGTTACAAAAGAGAGAAATACAGGCTACTGGTGGTGGTGGTGGTGGTGGTGGTATGTGCTGAAAGAACAGATGGAGAAAGTAGTGAAAGTGAAGAGATACTCTAGTTTTGCTCTCCCTTCCTACTCGCTCTCTTCCAAACTGCTCTTTCCCTTACTATCTCACCCTCTCCGTTGTTCCTCTTTACGCTCGCCCTCTCTCTACGGGAGGCAGAGGGAGTAATCCAAGCTTTCGGGGGTTGACATTAGTAGCAGCTCACCTTCTGAAACCACACTGCCAAAAAAAAATAGTAATAACAAGTTGCCACCCAATCTGAAACCTCTAACTGTGTGCTGATCTAGGATCTGTCCATTTCTAATCTTATTATTTTGTTATCTATATGCCAAAACTGATCCTAGATCAGCACCCCTACCGAGGTAATCCTGAGATCTATCTCTCTCTCTAGTTAACAAGGATGATGACAGGCCATTGAGTAGGTTATATTAAAAATACACCATCAAGTCTGTAACACCCATCTCCTATGGCTCCCTATTCCCTACATAGTACAATATTTTTGGACCAGGGCCCATAGAGTTCTTGGGGGGGGGGGGGGGGGGGGGGGGTGCACTATAAATGGATTAGGACCCATAGGGTTCTAGTCAGTAGTAGATTACTATATAGGGAACCATTTGGGACGCACACGTAGTTTCAGAGCTTCTCTGTTGCTATGGCTTCAACTAATCACCCCCAGAGTTTCTAACTGACGTGCTGTGATACAGCTGGTGGGATAGGGCTGAGACAGTGGGTTCACTGGGGGTGAGGGAGGGAGGGGCTAAGACAGTGGGTACACTGTGGGTGAGGGAGGGAGGGGCTGAGACAGTGGGTTCACTGGGGGTGAGGGAGGGGCTGAGACAGTGGGTTCCCTGTGGGTGAGGGAGGGAGGGGCTGAGACAGTGGGTTCACTGGGAGGGGCTGAGACAGTGGGTTCACTGGGGGTGAGGGAGGGAGGGGCTGAGACAGTGGGTTCACTGGGAGGGGCTGAGACAGTGGGTTCACTGGGAGGGGCTGAGACAGTGGGTTCACTGGGGGTGAGGGAGGGAGGGGCTGAGACAGTGGGTTCACTGGGGGTGAGGGAGGGAGGGGCTGAGACAGTGGGTTCACTGGGAGGGGCTGAGACAGTGGGTACACTGGGAGGGGCTGAGACAGTGGGTACACTGGGAGGGGCTGAGACAGTGGGTTCACTGGGAGGGGCTGAGACAGTGGGTTCACTGGGAGGGGCTGAGACAGTGGGTTCACTGGGAGGGGCTGAGACAGTGGGTTCACTGGGAGGGGCTGAGACAGTGGGTTCACTGGGAGGGGCTGAGACAGTGGGTACACTGGGAGGGGCTGAGACAGTGGGTACACTGGGAGGGGCTGAGACAGTGGGTTCACTGGGAGGGGCTGAGACAGTGGGTTCACTGGGAGGGGCTGAGACAGTGGGTACACTGGGAGGGGCTGAGACAGTGGGTACACTGGGAGGGGCTGAGACAGTGGGTTCACTTGAGGCTAAGCACCAACCGACCAAGGCCTTCAAGAACTACATCCTCTTAAGGTGCCCTATTTGGAGATTTTAGAAAGTGCTGGCTAGATAGTGATTAGTTTGAGCAGGGAGGGGTGAAAGAGACAGGGGGTGAGAGAGAGTGAGAGTGGGGGAAGAGAGAGTGGGGGAGAGTGAGAGACAGCACATAACAGCCATACCAACCACGTCAGCTTACAAAAAAACAAAAAAAACTGTAGGAAAATATAGTACAAAAAAACTTGACCTTTTGTACAAATCAACAATAAATGAAATTATTACTGTAAAGAAAAACAGGCATTGAGAACAGCGTCAAAGTGGCAAGTGTGATCAAAGTGACATTTCAATAGTGTTATTATTTGAATGTTTATTTATTTAACCTTTTTACTAACAAAAATATAAGCATTTTGAGATTCGAGTTAAGCCAGTGTCAGGAAACAGGAAAGAAAATAGGTCGAAATCTGAAAGCTCTGGTTTTGGTTCATTAGGGACTGTACAGAAGGATACTAGTATGTAACACAGTGAGACATGCACGCACGCACACACACACACACACACACACACACGACAGTCTATGTACATTGCCAGGCTAATCTGGACATAATGCACAATCGATGGATCCACTCATGATACCATACAGTCTTAGACAATAACAGGAAATAAGATGCACGGTTGGCAAATATTATAGGGGCGACGTCAAGATAGACAAGCAGATGTTCCATTTCCTGTCAGTTTCAAATAAAACTGCCATTGTTTGCAAATGGCTAACATGTTGATCAATAGAATAATGGATTAGTCACTGGACTGGTAGCTTCAAAATGGCACTGAAAGTATAAATATATTGTTGAGTTTCAGAGTTGATCAAAATGTATTTAGTTTGGGATTATAATTTCAAGATGTTCTCATGGCAACATCAACTAAATGTGAGCCGTTGTGGCTGTAGCGAGGGATAATCTTAATAATAATAATAATTCTTTACACATGCATAACAATCAAATCTCACACTGCCTACATGCCATGATAACTTCTCATCAACAAATGAATTAACATTAAATATTTACATACTTTATTAAATCTGGTAGATATAACAGGGAGATAAAATGCCAGCCCAGAACCCCCCCCACCCCCCCACCCAAATAACAAAACCATAATCACGTGACATCAGGTTTACTGTCCTTCCTGACCAGATGATTGCTCTGTCAATCACTCTGAAGCAAATGTGCAAACAACAGAAATAACCCGAACACCACATTATAACCCACTCCCCAAAGTGAACGTTTGTGTCTTTGCTCCTTAATCTCATCCTGTGTGTGTGTGTGTGTGTGTGTGTGTGTGTGTGTGTGTGTGTGTGTGTGTGTGTGTGTGTGTGTGTGTGTGTGTGTGTGTGTGTGTGTGTTCCCGACCCCGTCCCAACACTACCCATAATGTCCTTTCCCTTGATCATTGTTGTCCTTGCTGGTCTTGAACCACTTAAGAATAGGGTTAAAGAGATCCATTTGGGATTGGGCCAACGAGAGCAAGAAAATCCTCTCCGGTCCATCCCTGGTTTTGACTCAGTCCTGGTTTATAATATAGGGTTGAGATCCATCCCTGGTTTTGATTCAGTCCTGGTTTATAATATAGGGTTGAGATCCATCCCTGGTTTTGATTCAGTCCTGGTTTATAATATAGGGTTCAGCAAAGCATATTACTTAGGCTTCTCTCCTTGCCAGCCTGCCAGTTAGTGAGAGTTGGTTTTCATTTAGTCCTGGTTTCTGTCGACTAGAGGTCGCTGCCAGTCAGTATGCCAGTACGTTCAGGGCTGTTGTTTGAGCTTTGCCAGCCTGCCAGTCAGTCAGTGAGTCAGTGAGTTCAGGGGCATTGTTTGAGCTGTGCCAGCCTGCGGAGTAGCTGCTGCCGTCTGGCCTTCAGCTGCCGTTTCTCCTGTGCCCGCTGGCGCTCGCTAGAATGCAGCTGCGCCAGGTACTCTGTGGCACGTATCAGTATGGCCACCTTGGGCGTCTTGGGGCACTCTGCCAAGCCAGGGATGTTGTCCCGCAGCGCCAGGAAACGAGAACGCAGGTCGTTGCGTCGTTTACGTTCCAGGAAGTTGTGAGTCTTGCGTTTGTCCGTGTCCTCACAGTCGGAGGACTGGGGGCTGCAGGGGTGGGAGCAGTGGGAGTATGACTTCAAGGGGGAGAGGTGGTGGGAGGAGAAGGATGGGGGAGAGTTCGAGGGGGAGGAGGCAAGGATGAGTGTGTTGGCGTCAGTTGACTCCGAACCGGCCGTTGCTACTGCGACGTGAGGTGGTTTGCTCTCAGAGTTCTGATTGGTTGAGGCGGGGCCTGGGTGTGGCTGGGTGTGAGATGAGTTTGAGAAGTTATGAGAAGAGTTTGGGGGCTCGTGTCGGACCCTCTTCCTGGGGGGCTCGTGTCGGACCCTCTTCCTGGGGGGATGTTTGTGTGTGTCGGGGGAAGGAGCTGCGTAGTTATGCTGCTGTTGGTGGATAGAGACATGGAAGTGTTTCATACACGGGTCCACAGGGTCCACTCCGACCACGATGGTCACCGGCGTCCGCACGTTCAGCCCGCCGTTGGCCAGCCGCCGGGGCTTGTACTGCCGGTGTTCCACAGTCACCACATCAATCTCCTCTTCATCCTCCTCCTCCTCATCATCATCACTGGATTCATCATCTGGAGAAGCAATAGAAGGTTAGTGACCAGAGCAATGCAAACAAACAAACAAACAAACAAACCAAAGAAAAACTTCTGAAACAAAGATAATCAACTACTATGTGCATGACATTTATTCACTTGATCCTTTATAAAATCACTTTATTTACCCTTCTATATTCACAATAAACACTAACAGGAAATTAAAAAAAAACATTTTAAAAAAAGGTATAAAATTAACTTGGGAGGGTTTAGTATTTTGACAAGACGACCAATTGGATACCATGAAATTGGGGAGGGAAAAGTCAATATTTCGGTGTTTTATAATTAGTTTCTTATTAGGATATATAATATATATACATTGCTCAAAAAAATAAAGGGAACACTTAAACAACACAATGTAACTCCAAGTCAATCACACTTCTGTGAAATCAAACTGTCCACTTAGGAAGCAACACTGATTGACAATAAATTTCACATGCTGTTGTGCAAATGGAATAGACAAAAGGTGGAAATTATAGGCAATTAACAAGACACCCCCAATAAAGGAGTGGTTCTGCAGGTGGTGACCACAGACAACTTCTCAGTTCCTATGCTTCCTGGCTGATGTTTTGGTCACTTTTGAATGCTGGCGGTGCTCTCACTCTAATGGTAGCATGAGACGGAGTCTACAACCCACACAAGTGGCTCAGGTAGTGCAGTTCATCCAGGATGGCACATCAATGCGAGCTGTGGCAAAAAGGTTTGCTGTGTCTGTCAGCGTAGTGTCCAGAGCATGGAGGCGCTACCAGGAGACAGGCCAGTACATCAGGAGACGTGGAGGAGGCCGTAGGAGGGCAACAACCCAGCAGCAGGACCGCTACCTCCGCCTTTGTGCAAGGAGGTGCACTGCCAGAGCCCTGCAAAATGACCTCCAGCAGGCCACAAATGTGCATAGGCCATAGTCTGACTGAGCGATGGTGGGCACCAGCAGGCTTGTAAGGATTCATTCAAACAGCACTTTCGTGCGTTTTACCAGCAGCTCTGATGTTTATGAATTCAAGCCTATCAACTCCCGAGATTCGGCTGGTGTAACCGATGTGAAATGGCTAGCTAGTTAGCGGGGTGCGCGCTAAAAGCGTTTCAAACGTCACTCGCTCTGAGACTTGGAGTAGTTGTTCCCCTTGCTCTGCATGGGTAACGCTGCTTCGAGGGTGGCTGTTGTCGATGTGTTCCTGGTTCGAGCCCAGGTAGGAGCGAGGAGAGGGACGGAAGCTATACTGTTACACTGGCAATACTAAAGTGCCTATAAGAACATCCAATAGTCAAAGGTATATGAAATACAAATGGTATAGGGAGAAATAGTCCTATAATTCCTATAACTACAACCTAAAACTTCTTACCTGGGAATATTGAAGACTCATGTTAAAAGGAACCACCAGCTTTCATATGTTCTGAGCAAGGAACTTAAACGTTAGCTTTTTTACATGGCACATATTGCACTTTTACTTTCTTCTCCAACACTTTGTTTTTGCATTATTTAAACCATTTAAATTATTTAAGGCTAAATTGATTTTATTGATGTATTATATTAGGTTAAAATATGTGTTCATTCAGTATTGTTGTAATTGTCATTATTACAAATAAAAAAAAATATTTTTTATATTAAAAAAAGTGGCCTTTTTTTTGTCCTCCAATAATCAATATCGTATCGGCGTTGAAAAATCATAATCGGTCGACCTCTAATATATATAGATGTGTGCCTAATGCCAGCCCTCATCTCTGATTCTCTGCAGGGTGCACAATAAAGTATTGACTATTTAGTGTGGTCTTAATCAAATGACCCACAACCTATAGATTCTGAAGGGATCCGATTATATACTGTAAAGGGATCTATAACAGCACTTTGGTCCACGATGCTTTATGCTAGAAACAAGCTGTAAAATACCTGGGAAAGACGTGACACCGATGCATATGGAGATATCATTGTTTTGTTTCTTTGACATTCAGAAGCTGAGCTACAACCTTGTACAGCGAAGGAGACAAAAGATAACTTCCCAAGCAAAGTCTATCTAATTCTGTCACCATCAGTTGATTAAGCTATTCACTTTATGTACAATACATGTTTAAATCCAGACCGCTTTTAGGGAAAACACTTGTGACCTTCTCTCGTTGGGTTAAACCACACAGCTTTCAATTTTCTGCGTCGGTAGGCCCTACTCTGTCTGGGGTGGAAAAGTAGGCCCTACTCTGTCTGGGGTGGAAAAGTAGGCCCTACTCTGTCTGGGGTGGAAAAGTAGGCCCTACTCTGTCTGGGGTGGAAAAGTAGGCCCTACTCTGTCTGGGGTGGAAAAGTAGGCCCTACTCTGTCTGGGGTGGAAAAGTAGGCCCTACTCTGTCTGGGGTGGAAAAGTAGGCCCTACTCTGTCTGGGGTGGAAAAGTAGGCCCTACTCTGTCTGGGGTGGAAAAGTAGGCCCTACTCTGTCTGGGGTGGAAAAGTAGGCCCTACTCTGTCTGGGGTGGAAAAGTGGGCCCTACTCTGTCTGGGGTGGAAAAGTGGGCCCTACTCTGTCTGGGGTGGAAAGGGGGGATACCTAGTCAGTTGTGAACTGAATGCCTTCAACTGAAATGTGTCTTCCGCATTTAACCCAACCCCTCTGAATCAGAGGTGCGGGGGCTGACTTAAATCGACATCCACGTCGTCAGCGCCCGGTGGAACAGTGGGTTAATTGCCTTGCTCAGGAACAGAACGACAGATGTTTGACCTTGTCCGCTCTGGGATTCGATCCAGCAACCTTGCGGTTACTGGCCCAACGCTCTGACCACTAGTAAGCCTAAGGTACCACGCCGGGATTCCTAATGACTTGTCAGATGTAGTTACGTGCAAACAGGATCTGGTGTTGAAGAAATACGGTAAGATGAAAACATTCTTAGCCTGTAATTTTGGTTATTTGTGTGGTATTAATTTAAAAGGATTCTGCTAACATGTAAAATGACGTAGAATTGCATATTTTTTTTTATTTTTTATAAAAGGCAAAAAAAAATCTCGGGTCAGCAAATCTGATGTTCGTTTCATGCAATGCTTTTACTGTAAAGGGGATATTTTCACCCCTACTCTTGTCCATGGTGGTCCGACAACTTTCTGGGCCCGTAGCCCCTGTGCTCGATCAAAATCCCTGTGTTGCCGTGTAATAGTTACAGGACGAAGAACACTTTGTAAAACTGCATATCTAAGGCCCTGGTCTGTCCTAGAAGAAGTGAGGGGAAACCGTGGACATGTTTTTATCTGCTATCCAAAATAACAATTAAAACAAAGTGGGTACAGGGAGAGTCACTATTTTTTTTAAAGCTTTCAGGGAGGGGTTAGGTAAATTATATCTGGCTGAAGGGAGGGCCATCCATTTTCATTAACAGAGAGGTCTGATGTTCTCCTTACTATAAATTATGTTCAGTCCCTTGTGTACTATATTTCAGGGAAAGTGTGTACCGGTAAGCTTGCTGGTGGGCTCCCGAGTGGCGCAGTGGGTCTAAGGCACTGCATCGCAGTGCTAGCTGTGCCACTAGAGATTCTGGGTTCGAGTCCAGGCTCTGAGACCCATGTGGCGGCGCACAATTGTCCCAGCGGTGTCCGGGTTAGGGGGAAGATTTTGCCGGCAGGAATTTCCTTATCCCATCGCACACTAGCGACCTCTGTGGCGAGCCAGGCACACCGACACCGTCACCAGGTGTACGGTGTTTCCTCAGACACATTGGTGCTTCTGGGTTAAGCGAGCATTGTGTCAAGAAGCAGTGCCGCTTGGTTGGGTTTCGTAGGACGCACGGCTCTCGACCTTCGACCTCTCCCGAGTCCGTACGGGAGCTGCTGCGATGAGACAAGACTAACTACCAATTGGATACTACGAAATTGGGGAGAATAAAGGGTAAAAAAATAAATGTTTTAAAAGGTATAAAAGCTATAGCATCTGTATCCACACACTGTGGCTGGCCGTACAACAAGAGTTCTGGGTAAAAGCATCTGGAACAGTGAACTCCAAGCAACCTTTCACACACACACACACACACACTCCCTCTTCTAAACGTCATATAACAACAGGTCTGAAATCTGTGTCAAAGTCTTGCCTACAACTAAAACTACAAACTGGGTACCACATACTGGGTAGTACATACTGGGTACTACTCATACTACATACCGGGTACTACACACCGGGTACTACATACCGGGTACTACACACCGGGTACTACATACCGGGTACTACACACCGGGTACTACATACCGGGTACTACACACCGGGTACTACATACCGGGTACTACACACCGGGTACTACACACCGGGTACTACACACCGGGTACTACACACCGGGTACTACACACCGGGTACTACACACCGGGTACTACACACCGGGTACTACACACCGGGTACTACACACCGGGTACTACACACCGGGTACTACACACCGGGTACTACACACCGGGTACTACACACCGGGTACTACACACCGGGTACTACACACCGGGTACTACACACCGGGTACTACACACCGGGTACTACACACCGGGTACTACACACCGGGTACTACACACCGGGTACTACACACCGGGTACTACACACCGGGTACTACACACCGGGTACTACACACCGGGTACTACTCGTACTACACACCGGGTACTACTCGTACTACACACCGGGTACTACTCGTACTACACACCGGGTACTACTCGTACTACACACCGGGTACTACTCGTACTACACACCGGGTACTACTCGTACTACACACCGGGTACTACTCGTACTACACACCGGGTACTACTCGTACTACACACCGGGTACTACTCGTACTACACACCGGGTACTACTCGTACTACACACCGGGTACTACTCGTACTACACACCGGGTACTACTCGTACTACACACCGGGTACTACTCGTACTACACACCGGGTACTACTCGTACTACACACCGGGTACTACTCGTACTACACACCGGGTACTACTCGTACTACACACCGGGTACTACTCGTACTACACACCGGGTACTACTCGTACTACACACCGGGTACTACTCGTACTACACACCGGGTACTACTCGTACTACACACCGGGTACTACTCGTACTACACACCGGGTACTACTCGTACTACACACCGGGTACTACTCGTACTACACACCGGGTACTACTCGTACTACACACCGGGTACTACTCGTACTACACACCGGGTACTACTCGTACTACACACCGGGTACTACTCGTACTACACACCGGGTACTACTCGTACTACACACCGGGTACTACTCGTACTACACACCGGGTACTACTCGTACTACACACCGGGTACTACTCGTACTACACACCGGGTACTACTCGTACTACACACCGGGTACTACTCATACTACACACCGGGTACTACTCATACTACACACTGGGTACTACTCATACTACACACTGGGTACTACTCATACTACACACTGGGTACTACTCATACTACACACTGGGTACTACTCATACTACACACTGGGTACTACTCATACTACACACTGGGTACTACTCATACTACACACTGGGTACTACTCATACTACACACTGGGTACTACTCATACTACACACTGGGTACTACTCATACTACACACTGGGTACTACTCATACTACACACTGGGTACTACTCATACTACACACTGGGTACTACTCATACTACACACTGGGTACTACTCATACTACACACTGGGTACTACTCATACTACACACTGGGTACTACTCATACTACACACTGGGTACTACTCATACTACACACTGGGTACTACTCATACTACACACTGGGTACTACTCATACTACACACTGGGTACTACTCATACTACACACTGGGTACTACTCATACTACACACTGGGTACTACTCATACTACACACTGGGTACTACTCATACTACACACTGGGTACTACTCATACTACACACTGGGTACTACTCATACTACACACTGGGTACTACTCATACTACACACTGGGTACTACTCATACTACACACTGGGTACTACTCATACTACACACTGGGTACTACTCATACTACACACTGGGTACTACTCATACTACACACTGGGTACTACTCATACTACACACTGGGTACTACTCATACTACACACTGGGTACTACTCATACTACACACTGGGTACTACTCATACTACACACTGGGTACTACTCATACTACACACTGGGTACTACTCATACTACACACTGGGTACTACTCATACTACACACTGGGTACTACTCATACTACACACTGGGTACTACTCATACTACACACTGGGTACTACTCATACTACACACTGGGTACTACTCATACTACACACTGGGTACTACTCATACTACACACTGGGTACTACTCATACTACATACTGGGTACTACTCATACTACACACTGGGTACTACTCATACTACATACTGGGTACTACTCATACTACATACTGGGTACTACATACTGGGTACTACATACTGGGTACTACTCGTACTACATACTGGGTACTATATACTGGGTACTACTTATACTACATACTGGGTACTACATACTGGGTACTACTCATACTACATACTGGGTACTACATACTGGGTACTACTCATACTACATACTGGGTACTACATACTGGGTACTACATACTGGGTACTATTTTGAATATACTGTTCAGTAAAATCTAATCCACCCCATACTAGGCTCATTCATGATGAGAAGGCGTCATCAAATGCACAATTGTGTCGATTCCCGCCATTAGTTCATTTTGGTACAAGGCGTCACCATATCTGATTATCAGCTGTTGTCAAACACAAGTGGGTCTTGTGTGTCTCTTCCTCAATTCTACTAGATGAAAAAGCCCAAATTAGCATGACATCCTAAGACCTGAAATGGGGTATGACACACAATCAGTGCATACCTCATGCTCAGTGGAAAGTCCCTCTCTCAGGTTATTCATTACAGTCACGTGGTGGTGGTGGGGGGGGGGGGGGGGGGGGGCAGAATGATATGGGGTTAGTGTTCTCACATTCTGAGTAATAACAAGGGGACCTCAGTCTCTGAGCAAATCACTGGTTTTATCACAGTTTCTCCCTCCACAATCATTCAATTTGCAACAAAGACCCCGAGCATTGAAGCCACGTGCTGTAACCATTTCACTACAGCCATTTCACTATACAAAGAATAATCTTTGAGATCTATTTTTTGGTTGTAACAACTTCAGCTATTCCAATATGTAGAAATATCTCTTAGCCCTTGTGTCCAAAATGTGGATGTTATAACACTGGGCCTTCATTTAACATCATATACATCTAATTTCGGCTCCAACTCACTGACTAGACTCCAGGAAGCCAGTGGTAGTAGTACTAATGCTCTCTGGATGTTTCCCAAATGGAACCCCAGTCCTTATATAGGGAATAGGGTTCCATAGGGCTCTGGTCTAAAGTAGTGCACTATATGGGGAATAGGGTTCCATAAGGCTCTGGTCTAAAGTAGTGCACTATATAGGGGATAGGGTTCAGGTCAAATGTAGTGCACTACATAGGGACTAAGTATGCCATTTGGTATGCACCTGCGTGTAAATTGAAAGAGACTGCACCAAAGTAATTCCTTCCCTGTGGATTAGCTGCTCTTGAAGAGGTAATTACTAGAAGATGTTTTTGTTTTTTTAAATTATGATTTCAAATGGACATTTTCCAACGAGAGGGCGGACGAGGGGCCTTAATAGGCTATAGAGTGTTAACATGCATGTAGCCAGATAAGAGGTAAGGGCAGATTGGTTCCCAGGTACCTGTCTGTCAACCAACCAGTACATTTGAGGTCTATTCTACAGTTTCATTGGCCACTTTTGATAAGGAAATATAACTCCTTTGTAAAACACAATTTTCCATTCAACTAAATTTTCTATAAAACAACAACATTTTTGTGCTGTAAGTGTTTGCTTCCCTGCACAGTTGAACCATGAATACCTATATGCTTTCTGGCACCCAACCCTATTTATACAGTATTGAAATAGATGAGACAGCATTTCTGACTTGAAGATGCACTACGCTTAAAATCACTCCGCCATTTCCTGGTTGCTAAAACGGTTAACTTAGCCTTATGGAACCCTATTCCCTATATAGTGCACTACTTTAGACCAGAGCCCTATGGAACCCTATTCCCTATATAGTGCACTACTTTAGACCAGAGCCTTATGGAACCCTATTCCCTATATAGTGCACTACTTTAGACCAGAGCCTTATGGAACCCTATTCCCTATATAGTGCACTACTTTAGACCAGAGCCCTATGGAACCCTATTCCCTATATAGTGCACTACTTTAGACCAGAGCCCTATGGAACCCTATTCCCTAAAACGGTTAACTTAGCCTTATGGAACCCTATTCCCTATATAGTGCACTACTTTAGACCAGAGCCCTATGGAACCCTATTCCCTATATAGTGCACTACTTTAGACCAGAGCCCTATGGAACCCTATTCCCTAAAACGGTTAACTTAGCCTTATGGAACCCTATTCCCTATATAGTGCACTACTTTAGACCAGAGCCCTATGGAACCCTATTCCCTAAAACGGTTAACTTAGCCTTATGGAACACTATTCCCTATATAGTGCACTACTTTAGACCAGAGCCCTATGGAACCCTATTCCCTAAAACGGTTAACTTAGCCTTATGGAACCCTATTCCCTATATAGTGCACTACTTTAGACCAGAGCCCTATGGAACCCTATTCCCTAAAACGGTTAACTTAGCCTAATTTCAGTTTGTGACAAAACAAGTAAGTACTGTGTGTAGAGAATCATTGTACCATCTAAACCGCTGTGAAATATATTTTCCACAAACCCCAAAAATATTGTATTTTGCAGCTGTTTTGAAGCCGTGGGTGTCCAAAACCAAACGTTAAAGAAACTAAACTAGGGACGCATAGAAATAGGACACATAGAACCGATCTACCGCTTCTTAAACTGCCTTTCAATGAGAACGACAGATCTATTACACATTTATGTGAATTTGGTCGGGTCATCTAAATAGTTACATATTACAGCAACAACAAAAAAAAAAAAGCTGCATATCATGCATCTTATGAAACATACACATAGCAAGAGATTTAACAAAATGAATGTCCAGTCTTATTCTGGTCACTGGCCTACTTGTCCATCACTAATAGTTTGACAACTCAACTTCTGACAAGTGGCGCTAACATTTCCCTAACCTGGACCAATTGTGCGCCGCCTCATTGTGACACCTGAAACGCTGCGATGCACAGTGCCTTAGACTGCTACGCCACCTGGGAGGCTAACCCTTTAACCTAACCGGGGCGGCAGGTAGCCTAACGCTTAGAGCATTGAGCCAGTAACTGAAAGGTTGCAGGATCGAATCCCCGAGCTGACAAGGTAAAAATTCTGTCGTTCTGCCCCCTGAACAAGACAGTTAAACTGTTCCCCGGTAGGCCGTCATTGTAAAAATACGAATTTGTTCTTAACTGTTCTTAAAAACAAAAACAGCCTAGCTAAAATTCATATAATATTAGCAAATTTGTAACATATTGTACGTTTTGAAAATTTGTAACATATACGAATTGTCATATTATATGAAATGGGTGATGGACATTCACAAATTAATACATCACACAAAACATAACATATCATACTAAATGGATTGTTGCAGATTTACCATACAAAATAATATGAAATGCTCTGAGACCAGGTTGTTGCTTATTGGCCAGTATGTGAACTTTAGCAAATTGTCAGCAAACAGAGTTCCTGACTCATGACAGTAAAAGGACCTTCATATAGTCAGTTTACGGGCCAATGTTGAACTTATAAAACGTACCTGATGAGTCTGTGGGGGATTCCGAACCGGAGGACACCGCAGGTTTCTTGAACGGTCCTCCGGTCAGGGGGAAGGTGAGAACAGCAGCCGGGTCCACGCAATCCGTTGCCAAGCTACTGAGAACCGGAACCGGCGTGTCCATGGGCATCGTCACACACTGCGCCCTCCCGGTGGTGTTGATGCCAGCTCCGACCTGCTGCGGGGCCGGTTTGGTCGACCCCGACCCGGGACAGGAAGCGTGTCGCTCCCCGACAACTTTCTCCAGCTGTTTACCCGCCGAGAAGCTGCTCCACATGCAGTCCTGGATGATAATGGAGCTCAGGTTACCAAAAGCCTCTTCGGCGGAACTGAGTTTACACGGCACATCCTGATCGTCCTCTTGACCCAAAAACTGGGACACCCACTCGAGTTTGTCCCCCAGCGAAGGGCAGACCATCCCGACCCCGGCTGCCCCCTCCAAAGTCCGGATAGGGGACATGGGCGGGGTCGGTACTAGCTCGAATTTCTTCCATATGTCCTCGCTGGGCGCAGTGGATTTAAAGAAATCCTCGTCCGGATCGTGGTCGTCGTAGAAGTAATGTTGATAGCGGTCGTACTCCATCTCCCAGCCGGACTCATAGTGAGGGTCGGAGTTTATACCCGGCATCTAGAGGTCAGGGCAGGCGTGGGAGCGCACTCTTCAACTGTTCACTTATCTCCGTTATCAATAGCCTTACTGGGGACAGAGAGAGAGAGAGGGGGGGGGGGGGGGGGGGGGGGGGGGAGAGTACTGGGAATCAGCCTAGCACGTTGCACTTGTGATAAACACATTATTCTGTTATGATACAACTATTGTGTTTCTGGCCATTTTACATCTGTTAATTCCTAGTGAGAAGAAAAAAAAAAACTTCTCAAATAAGGAAATGTGAGTTATCACGATTTATCATTAAAAACACTGTCCTTATATAGATTTATAATTGCATAGAACATGTCAAGTGACTTACGCTTCCTTGAAAAGTGTTGAAATTGCTATTTGGTTCTAGATTCGGTAATTATATTGCAAACAATTACCCCGTGAACAACCTTTAATAACTGCACTGAAAGGGAAAACAGGCTCCAACAACCTCGCAAATGATTGTTATCCCCATCGCCTCGCAACAGTGTACACAGAACTAAAGAAAACTCCGTGCCCCTACATAGTTGCATTACCTAATACAACGTTGCCAACTACAACGGTGAAATAGATCCAAGGTTTACCAACCCTCTCTTCGTAGACTAAAAAAAACGTACATCATCCCCGTCTGTTTATGTGGAGCTACTAGGATACAAATATTCCCCCCTTTAAAATTGTGACCAAACCGAAAAATTCCCAAATAGCGCAACAACAACAAAAAGTTTCAAAACATCTTCAGAGCAACACTCACCGTTTTTTACGGTAGACGACCACCCGTTCTCACAAAGCATTGACAAGGAAGAGAGGAAATACTGGTCAAAATCTAGCCTCAATAAATTACCAACAGGCGTATTTACAACCCAAACTTCCGAAACACTGCGATGGAGGCTGTCTTCTATTAGTGGGCGTTAGTCTACAAATAGAAGTCTTCCGTCCAGACAAGGGAATATAAAAATGTACTCCCTTACGCGTTGGTGAAATCGAAGGAGCGTCTTTGCGTCTTCTTCGTTAATTCCTATAATGAGTAGCCTGACCAACACCGCGAAACTGAAGCTTCTTGCAGTAAATTACTCTCGCTATAATTAGCTGTTGCTTCCGGTTGAATGCTCACTATTTGATTCCTGCGCACCAAACTGTATGAGAAAGTAGACTACTAGGCTTATACCTCCCACAAGCCGTGACTTGGTTAGGATAGAGTTAGCTATGGATACAAACCGAATGCTGCGCTATATCACGGAAAGAAGGAGAGGCTGTGATTTACATAAGAGGCGGAGGACAGTAAGGAGGCCACGCCTACCGTTTAAAGGGACAGAATCATTTCCAAGGAGTCCTTTTCCAAGACCGTCAAAAATGACAAATGGGACCCAATTGGACAACAGGTAGTTCTTTATAAAACAGAGATTATTATAACCATGACATGGGCCGCATTTCACCTAAACAAGGGTAGGGCTTTGCATATGTTGCAATAATACAAGTGTGTATATGTGTGTCCACTCACTAGCTTTGTGTGTGTGTGTGTGTGTGTGTGTGTGTGTGTGTGTGTGTGTGTGTGTGTGTGTGTGTGTGTGTGTGTGTGTGTGTGTGTGTGTGTGTGTGTGTGTGTGTGTGTGTGTGTGTGTGTGTGTGTGTATTGTGCCGAACATATGGCTGTGGTATCTGATGTCCTAAACTGCAAACTATTTCTATGTGATCAATATCAGCCTGACGATGTGAAAGACCCCCCCCCCCCCCAACTGTCTCTCAGTCGATTGGGAAGCTAAGCAAGCGCTCTGCTAGGCCAAGTATATCTGATCAACAGCTGCTGATGGACAAACACACAAAACACACACACACACAGCTGGTGTCAACTCACAGACGGACAGAAACACACAGGCATGGAGCAACAGACACTGTATGTGCTTTTAACTCACACAAGCCCTGCTACTTCTCTCAACCTAAAATCATACTTGGCTATTGTGGATTGGGAATCAGTAATGAGCGTATTATATACGAAACAACAATATAAACTCAACATTATATATATAATATTATATGAACTAAAGACTATGAAGGTAAATCTGCTGAGCTAGTGCTTCTCTATCCCCTCTGTCAGTCCATTATCTACTGGATCTATCCCCCCTCAGTCAGTCCATTATCAACTGGCTCTATTCATCCCACTCAGTCAGTCCATTATCTACTGGCTCAATCCCCTCTCAGTCAGTCCATTATCTACTGGTTCTATCCCCCCTCAGTCAGTCCATTATCTACTGGCTCTATCCCCCCTCAGTCAGTCCATTATCTACTGGCTCTATCCCCCTCAGTCAGCCCATTATCTACTGGCTCTATCCCCTCTCAGTCAGCCCATTATCTACTGGCTCTATCCCCCCCCCCAGTCAGCCCATTATCTACTGGCTCTATCCCCCCTCAGTCAGTCCATTATCTACTGGCTCTATCCCCCCCTCAGTCAGCCCATTATCTACTGGCTCTATCCCCCCCTCAGTCAGTCCATTATCTACTGGCTCTATCCCCTCTCAGTCAGTCCATTATCTACTGGCTCTATCCCCCCCTCAGTCAGTCCATTATCTATTGGCTCTATCCCCCCCTCAGTCAGTCCATTATCTACTGGCATTATCCCCTCCCAGTCAGTCCATTATCTACTGGCTCTATCCCCCCCTCAGTCAGTCCATTATCTACTGGCTCTATCCCCCTCAGTCAGCCCATTATCTACTGGCTCTATCCTCCCTCAGTCAGTCCATTTGCTACTGGCTATATCCCCCTCAGTCAGTCCATTATCTACTGGCTCTATCCCCCCTCAGTCAGTCCATTATCTACTGGCTCTATCCCCCCCTCAGTCAGCCCATTATCTACTGGCTCTATCCCCCCTCAGTCAGACCATTATCTACTGGCTCTATCCCCCCTCAGTCAGTCCATTATCAACTGGCTCTATCCCCTCTCAGTCAATCCATTATCTACTGGCTCTATCCCCTATCAGTCAGTCCATTATCTACTGGCTCTATCTCCCCCTCAGTCAGCCCATTATCTACTGGCTCTATCCCCCCTCAGTCAGTCCATTATCTACTGGCTCTATCCCCCCTCAGTCAGCCCATTATCTACTGGCTCTATCCCCCCTCAGTCAGTCCATTATCTACTGGCTCTATCCCCCCTCAGTCACCCCATTATCTACTGGCTCTATCCCCCCCTCAGTCAGCCCATTATCTACTGGCTCTATCCACCCTCAGTCAGACCATTATCTACTGGCTATATCCCCCCTCAGTCAGTCCATTATCTACTGGCTCTAATCCCCCTCAGTCAGTCCATTATCTACTGGCTCTATCCCCCCCTCAGTCAGTCCATTATCTACTGGCTCTATTCCCCCTCAGTCAGTCCATTATCTACTGGCTCTATCCCCCCCTCAGTCAGCCCTTTATCTACTGGCTCTATCCCCCCCTCAGTCAGCCCATTACCTACTTGCTCTATCCCCCCCTCAGTCAGTCCATTATCTACTGGCTCTATCCCCTCTCAGTCAGTCCATTATCTACTGGCTCTATCCCCCCTAAGTCAGTAAATTATCTACTGGCTCTATCCCCCCTCAGTCCGTCCATTATCTACTGGCTCTATCCCCCCTCAGTCAGTCCATTATCTACTGGCTCTATCCCCTCTCAGCCAGTCCATTATCTACTGGCTCTATCCCCCTCAGTTAGCCCATTTCCTACTGGCTCTAACCCCCCCCCCCCTCTCAGTCAGCCCATTACCTACTGGCTCTATCCCCCCTCAGTCAGACCATTATCTACTGGCTCTATCCCCCCTCAGTCAGTCCATTATCAACTGGCTCTATCCCCTCTCAGTCAATCCATTATCTACTGGCTCTATCCCCTCTCAGTCAGTCCATTATCTACTGGCTCTATCCCCCCCTCAGTCAGCCCATTATCTACTGGCTCTATCCCCCCTCAGTCAGTCCATTATCTACTGGCTCTATCCCCCCTCAGTCAGCCCATTATCTACTGGCTCTATCCCCCCTCAGTCAGTCCATTATCTACTGGCTCTATCCCCCCTCAGTCACCCCATTATCTACTGGCTCTATCCCCCCCTCAGTCAGCCCATTATCTACTGGCTCTATCCACCCTCAGTCAGACCATTATCTACTGGCTATATCCCCCCTCAGTCAGTCCATTATCTACTGGCTCTATTCCCCCTCAGTCAGTCCATTATCTACTGGCTCTATCCCCCCCTCAGTCAGCCCTTTATCTACTGGCTCTATCCCCCCCTCAGTCAGCCCATTACCTACTTGCTCTATCCCCCCCCTCAGTCAGTCCATTATCTACTGGCTCTATCCCCTCTCAGTCAGTCCATTATCTACTGGCTCTATCCCCCCTAAGTCAGTAAATTATCTACTGGCTCTATCCCCCCTCAGTCAGTCCATTATCTACTGGCTCTATCCCCCCTCAGCCAGTCCATTATCTACTGGCTCTATCCCCCCTCAGTCAGTCCATTATCTACTGGCTCTATCCCCCTCAGTTAGCCCATTTCCTACTGGCTCCACCCCCACCCCCCCCCCCCCCCCCCCCCCCCCCCCCCCCCCCCCCCCCCCCCCCCTCTCAGTCAGCCCATTACCTACTGGCTCTATCCCGCCCTCAGTCAGACCATTATCTACTGGCTCTATCCCCCCCTCAGTCAGCCCATTATCAACTGGCTCTATCCCCCCTCAGTCAGTCCAATATCTACTTGCTCTATCCCCCCTCAGTCAGCCCATTATCTACTGGCTCTATCCCCCCCTCAGTCAGCCCATTTTCTACTGGCTCTATCCACCCTCAGTCAGACCATTATCTCCTGGCTATACCCCCCCTCAGTCAGTCCATTATCTACTGGCTTTATCCCCCTCAGTCAGACCATTATCTCCTGGCTATATCCCCCCTCAGTCAGTCCATTATCTACTGGCTATATCCCCCCTCAGTCAGCCCATTATCTACTGGCTCTATCCCCCCTCAGTCAGTCCATTATCTACTGGCTCTATCCCCCCTCAGTCACCCCATTATCTACTGGCTCTATCCCCCCCTCAGTCAGCCCATTATCTACTGGCTCTATCCCCCCCTCAGTCAGTCCATTATCTACTGGCTCTATCCCCTCTCAGTCAGTCCATTATCTACTGGCTCTATCCCCCCTTAGTCAGTACATCATCTACTGGCTCTATCCCCCCTCAGTCAGTCCATTATCTACTGGCTCTATCCCCCCTCAGTCAGTCCATTATCTACTGGCTCCCTACCCTCTCAGCCAGTCCATTATCTACTGGCTCTATCCCCCCTCAGTCAGTCCATTTTCTACTGGCTCTATCCCCCTCAGTCAGACCATTATCTCCTGGCTATATCCCCCCTCAGTCAGTCCATTATCTACTGGCTCTATCCCCCCCTCAGTCAGACCATTATCTACTGGCTCTATCCCCCCCTCAGTCAGCCCATTATCTACTGGCTCTATCCCCCCTCAGTCCATTATCTACTTGCTCTATCCCCCCTCAGTCAGCCCATTATCTACTGGCTCTATCCCCCCCTCAGTCAGCCCATTTTCTACTGGCTCTATCCACCCTCAGTCAGACCATTATCTCCTGGCTATATCCCCCCTCAGTCAGTCCATTATCTACTGGCTTTATCCCCCCCTCAGTCAGACCATTATCTACTGGCTCTATCCCCCCCTCAGTCAGCCCATTACCTACTTGCTCTATCCCCCCCTCAGTCAGTCCATTATCTACTGTCTCTATCCCCCCTCAGTCAGTCCATTATCTACTGGCTCTATCCCCCCTCAGTCAGCCCATTACCTACTGGCTCTATCCCCCCCTCAGTCAGTCCATTATCTACTGGCTCTATCCCCCCTCAGTCAGTCCATTATCAACTGGCTCTATCCCCCCTCAGTCAGCCCTTTATCTACTGGCTCTATTCATCCCCCTAACCCGCATTTCCCCCCCTCCTATCACAAATTACCCCCCTTTGTCAATCTCTCCATCCCTGTACCTTCACCCCAAACTCTGAGATGTTGAGCTGACAGGAAATAGAGAGACTTAAGAGTTATCTCTCCTATTCCCCTGAGGGAGCTACAATAGATAAAGACTTATTGCTGAAAAGAGTGATGCTACAATCTCTCTCTCTCTCTCTCTCTCTCTCAATTCAATTCAATTCAATTCAATTCAAGGGGCTTTATTGGCATGGGAAACATGTGTTAACATTGCCAAAGCAAGTGAGGTAGATAATATACAAAAGTCAAATAAACAATACAAATTAACAGTAAACATTACACATACAGAAGTTTCAAAACAATAAAGACATTACAAATGTCATATTATATATGTGCAGTGTTGTAACAATGTACAAATGGTTAAAGCACACAAGTTAAAATAAATAAACATAAATATGGGTTGTATTTACAATGGTGTTTGTTCTTCACTGGTTGCCCTTTTCTGGTGGCAACAGGTCACAAATCTTGCTGCTGTGATGGCACACTGTGGAATTTCACCCAGTAGATATGGGAGTTTATCAAAATTGGATTTGTTTTCGAATTCTTTGTGGATCTGTGTAATCTGAGGGAAATATGTCTCTCTAATATGGTCATACATTGGGCAGGAGGTTAGGAAGTGCAGCTCAGTTTCCACCTCATTTTGTGGGTAGTGAGCACATAGCCTGTCTTCTCTTGAGAGCCATGTCTGCCTACGGCGGCCTTTCTCAATAGCAAGGCTATGCTCACTGAGTCTGTACATAGTCAAAGCTTTCCTTAAGTTTGGGTCTCTCTCTCTCTCTCTCTCCCTCTCCCTCCCTCTCCCTCCGCCTCCCTCCCTCTCCCTCTCTGTCTCTGTCTCTGTCTCTGTCTCTGTCTCTGTCTCTCTCTGTCTCTGTCTCTGTCTCTGTCTCTGTCTCGCTCTCTCTCTGTCTCGCTCTCTCTCTCTTTCTTTCTTTCTTTCTTTCTTTCTTTCTTTCTTTCTTTCTTTCTTTCTCTCTCTCTCTCTCTCTCTCTCCTCTCTCTCTCATCTCTCTCTCTCTCTCTCTCTTTCTCTCTCTCTCTTCGATTTTAATTTCATTACATTTAAGGGCTTTATTGGCATGGGGAAATAAAGCAAGTGAAGTAGATAATAAACAAAAGTGAAAAATACAATAAAAATGAACAGTAAATCTTACACTCACAAAAGTTCCTAAATAATAAAGTCAAATCGCATATTTAGCTCTTTACGATAAAGATAAAGACAGACTTCTTTCTGAAGACTTGAATAGATTGATGCTACAATCTCCCTCTCTCTCTCTCTCTCTCTCTCTCTCTCTCTCTCTCTCTCTCTCTCTCTCTCTCTCTCTCTCTCTCTCTCTCTCTGTCTCTCTCTTTCTCTCTCTCTCCCTCTCTCTCTGTCTCTCTCTCTCTCTCCCCCTCTCTCTCTCTCTCTCTCTCTCTCTCTCTCTCTCTCTCTCTCTCTCTCTCTCTCTTTCTCAATTCAATTGAAATGTAAGGGACTTTATTGGCTTGGGAAACATTTTATTTATTTTTATTTTACCGTTATTTTACCAGGTAAGTTGACTGAGAACACGTTCTCATTTGCAGCAACGACCTGGGGAATAGTTACAGGGGAGAGGAGGGGGATGAATGAGACAATTGTAAACTGGGGATTATTACAGTTGAAGTTGGAAGTTTACATACACCTTAGCCAAATACATTTAAACTCAGTTTTTGACAATTCCTGAAATGTAATCCTTGTAAAAAATTACCTGTTTTAGGTCAGTTAGGATCACCACTTTATTTTAAGAATGTGAAATGTCAGAATCATAGTAGAGAGAATTATATTTTTCAGCTTTTATTTATTTTATCACATTCCCAGTGGGTCAGAAGTGTACATGCACTCAATTAGTATTTGGTAGCATTGCGTTAAAATGGTTTAACTTGGGTCAAACGTTTCGGGTAGCCTTCCACAAGCTTCCCACAATAAGTTGGGTGAATTTTGGCCCATTCCACCTGACAGAGCTGGTGTAACTGAGTCAGGTTTGTAGGCCTCCTTGCTCGCGCATGCTTTTTCAGTTCTGCCCACAGATGTTCTATGGGATTGAGGTCAGAGCTTTGTGATGGCCACTCCAATACCTTGACTTTGTTGTCCTTAACTTCTTTTGGGTAGGGTGCAGTATTTTCACGTCTGGATGAAAAGCGTGCCGAGAGTAAACTGCCTGCTACTCAGGCCCAAATGCTAGGATATGCATATTATTAGTAGTAGATTTGGATAGAAAACACTCTGAAGTTTCTAAAACTGTTTGAATTATGTCTGTGAGTATAACAGAACTCATATGGCAGGCAAAAACCTGTGGAAAAATCCAACCAGGAAGTGGGATATCTGAGGTTTTTAGTTTTTCAACTCTTTGCTTATCCAAGATGCAGTGGACATGGGGTCATGTTGCACTTCCTAAGGCTTCCACTAGATGTCAACAGTCTTTAGAACCTTGTTTGATGCTTCTACTGTGAAGTGGGGCCGAATGAGAGGGGATTGAGTAAGAGCCAGAGAGCCACGAGCTGAACATGCGCTGACCATGCGTGTTCACGTGAGAGCGAGCTCTGTTCCATCGCACTTCTGAAGACAAAGGAATTCTCCGGTTGGAACATAATTGAAGATTTATGTTAAAAACATCCTAAAGATTGATTCTATACTTCGTTTGACATGTTTCTACGGACTGTAATATGACTTTTCATCTGAACTTTTGCCTGGACTTTCCCGCTCGTCGTGACTTTAGATTGTGTACTGAACACGCGAACAACAAGGAGGAATTTGGACATCAATGATGGACATTATCGAACAAAACAAACATTTATTGTGGAACTGGGATTCCTGGGAGTGCATTCTGATGAAGATCATCAAAGGTAAGTGAATATTTATAATGTTATTTCTGACTTCTGTTGACTGCACAACATGGCGGATATCTCTTTGGGTTGATTTGTCGTCTGATCGCCGTACTCAGATTATTGCATGCTTTTTCCGTAAAGTTTTTTAAAAATCTGACACAGCGTTAAGGAGAAGTGGATCTAAAATTCCATGTATAATACTTGTATTTTCATCAACATTTATGAACATTTATGATGACTATTTCTGTAAATTGATGTGGCTCTCTGCAAAATCACCGGATGTTTTGGAACTACTGAACATACCACGCCAATGTAAATTCAGATTTTTGGATATAAATATGAACTTTACCGAACAAAACATACATGTATTGTGTAACATGAAGTCCTATGAGTGTCATCTGATGAAGATCATCAAAGGTTAGTGATTGATTTTATCTATATTTCTGCTTTTTGTGACTCCTCTCTTTGGCTGGAAAAATGGCTGTGTTTTTCTGTGACTAGGCGCTCACCTAACATAATCGCATGGTGTGCTTTCGTCATAATGCCTTTTTGAAATCGGACACTGTGGCTGGATTTACAACAAGGGTATCTTTAAAATGGTGTAAAATACATGTATGTTTGAGGAATTCTAATTATGGGATTTCTGTTGTTTTGAATTTGGCGCCCTGCAGTTTCACTGGCTGTTGACGAGGTGAGACGCTACCCTAGAGAGGTTTTAAGCCATTTTGACACAACTTTGGAAGTATGCTTGGGGTCAGTGTCCATTTAGAAGACCCATTTGCGACCAAGCTTTAACTTCCTGACTGATGTCTTGAGATGTTGCTTCAATATATCCACATAAGTTTCCTGCCTCGTGACGCCATCTATTTTGTGAAGTGCACCAGTCCTTCCTGCAGCAAAGCACCCCCACAACACGATGCTGCCACTCCCGTGCTTCACGGTTGGGATGGTGTTCTTCAGCTTGCAAGCCTCCCCCTTTTTCCTCCAAACATAACGATGGTCATTATGGCCAAACAGTTCTATTTTTGTTTCATCAGACCAGAGGACATTTCTCCAAAAAGTACGATCTTTGCCCCCATGTGCAGCTGCAAACCGTAGTCTGGCTTTTTTATGGCGGTTTTTATGGCAGTCCCATGGTGTTTATACTTGCGTACTATTGTTTGCACAGATGAACTTCAGGCGTTTGGAAATTGCTCCCTAGGATGAACCAGAATTGTGGAGGTCTATAATTGTTTTTCTGAGGTCTTGGCTGATTTCTTTTGATTTTCCCATGATGTCAAGCAAAGAGGCACTGAGTTTGAAGGTAGGCCTTGAAATACATCCACAGGTACACCTCCAATTGACTCAAATTATGTAAAATAGCCTATTAGAGGCTTCTAAAGCCATGACATAATTTTCTGGAATTTTCCAAGCTGTTTAAAGGCACAGTCAACTTAGTGTATGTAAACTTCTGACCCACTGGAATTGTGATACAGTGAAATAATCAGTCTGTAAACAATTGTTGGAAAAATTACTTGTGTCATGCACAAAGTAGATGTCCTTACCGACTTTACAAAACTATAGTTTGTCAACAAGAAATTTGTGGAGTGGTTGAAAAACGAGTTTTAATGACTCCAACCTAAGTGTATGTAAACTTCAGACTTCAACTGTATGTTTACATTGCCAAAGCAAGTGAACTAGACAATAAACTAAAGTGAAATAAACAATAAAAAATTAACAGTAAACATTACTCTCACAAAAGTTACAAAAGAATAAAGACATTTCAAATAGCATATTTATATCTCTACTCTTTCTCTCTCTCTCACTCAAACATTTGGCAGGAGGTTAGGAAGTGCAGCTCAGTTTCCACCTCATTTTGTGGGCAGTGTGCACATAGCCTGTCTTCTCTTGAGAGCCATGTCTGCCTTCGGCGGCCTTTCTCAATAGCAAGGCTATGCTCACTGAGTCTGTACATAGTCAAAGCTTTCCTTAAGTTAGGGTCAGTCACAGTGGTCAGGTATTCTGCCACTGTGTACTCTCTGTTTAGGGCCAAATAGCATTCTAGTTTGCTCAGTTTTTTGTTAATTCTTTCCAATGTGTCAAGTAATTCTCTTTTTGTTTTCTCATGATTTGGTTGGGTCTAATTGTGCTGCTGTCCTGGGGCTCTGTGGGGTGTGTTTGTGTTTGTGAACAGAGCCCCAGGACCAGCTTGCTTAGGGGACTCTTCTCCGGGTTAATCTCTATGTAGGTGATGGCTTTTGTTATGGAAGGTTTGGGAATCGCTTCCTTTTAGGTGGTTGTAGAATTTAGTGGCTCTTTTCTGGATTTAGTTAATTAGTGGATGTTGGCCTAATTCTACTCTGCATCAATAATTTGGAGTTTTACCTTGTACACTGAGGTTATATTTGCAGAACTCTCCACGTGGAGCCTCAATTAGGGTGTGCAGGGTGAAAACGTGGTCTGTCGTACAATAATTTGGTAAAAAGCCAATTTTACATTTGCTTAGTACATTGTTTTCGCTAAGGAAATGTACGAGTCTGCTGTTAATGATAATGCAGAGGATTTTCCCAAGGTTGCTGTTGATGCATATCCCACGGTAGTTATTGAGGTCAAATTTGTCTCCACTTTTGTGGATTGGGTGTGATCAGTCCTTGGTTCCAAATATTGGGGAGATGTTTAAGTATAGCCAGTTAAAATTTGTGGTCATAATATTTGATCATTTCATTGAGGATTCCATCAACCCCACAGGCCTTTTTGGGTTGGAGGGTTTGTTATTTATCCTGTAGTTCATTCATTGTAATTGAAGAATCCAGTGGGTTCTGGTAGTCTTTAATAGTTGATTCTAAGATTTGTATTTGATCATGTTTATGTTTTTGCTGTTTGTTCTTTGTTATAGAGCCAAAAAGATTGGAGAAGTGGTTTATCCATACTTCTCCGTTTTTTGATAGATAACTCTTTGTTTTCCAATTTTCCTCAGAAGTGGTTAGATTATATTCTTCAATTACATTGAGCTGATTTCTGACGTGCTGTTCCTTCTTTTTCCGTAGTGTATTTCTGTATTGTTTTAGTGATTCACCATAGTGAAGGCGTAGACTCAGGTTTTCTGTATTGTTTTAGTGATTCACCATAGTGAAGGCGTAGGCTCAGGTTTTCTGTATTGTTTTAGTGATTCACTATAGTGAAGGCATAGACTCAGGTTTTCTGTATTGTTTTAGTGATTCACCATAGTGAAGGCGTAGACTCAGGTTTTCTGTATTGTTTTAGTGATTCACCATAGTGAAGGCGTAGACTCAGGTTTTCTGTATTGTTTTAGTGATTCACCATAGTGAAGGCGTAGACTCAGGTTTTCTGTATTGTTTTAGTGATTCACCATAGTGAAGAAGTAGACTCAGGTTTTCTGTATTGTTTTAGTGATTCACTATAGTGAAGGCATAGACTCAGGTTTTCTGTATTGTTTTAGTGATTCACCATAGTGAAGGCGTAGGCTCAGGTTTTCTGGGTATATATGTTTTTAGTTGGACAGGTTTCTCTATTTCTTTCTTAGGTTTTTGCGTTCTTCATCAAACCATTTGTCATTATTTCTTTTCTTAGGTTGTCTTCAACGACATTTTTTTTTTTAGATTTGATTGTGAAGCTGAGAGGTCAAATATAGTGTTTAGGTTTTCTACTGCCAAGTTTACACCTTCACTGTTACAGTGGAACCATTTTGTCCAGGCAATTGTCTAGAAGGGATTGAATTGTCACGGATCCCCCCAGTACTACTGTTCATTCCGTTCACCACCTCCGGAGGTCTACTCCGGCCTGCTAGGCTTCACTGAACAGGATCATTACCACAAACCCCGGACTGTCTTGTCTCATTACGCACACCTGGTTCCCATTCCCCCTGATTAGTATGTGTATATATGTGCCCTCCATTCCCCATTGTCCTTGTCGGTTATTGTTACCTGTGCTGTTGTATCGGCTTCCATGCTACGTGTTATTGTGCACTTGTTTTACAGGTCTCGTGCCGTGTATTATTTAGAGGTTTACACCTCGCTCTTTTGTTTGGGTGGAGAACGTAAAACCCCCTATTACGTATTCCTGCGGTTATCTCCGATCATTAAACACTGTGACAAATGTATTGTTGCCTAATTGTTTTTGGGTAGATTTCTACACTACATTCCTTCCATCTATAGCATTTCTTAATATTAATATTACTAGTTCCTTTGGCTTTGATGCCTCATGATTGAGTATTGCTCGGTTCAAGTAGACTGTGATTTTGCTGTGGTCTGATAGGGGTGTCAGTGGGCTGACTGTGAACGCTCTGAGAGACTCTGGGTTGAGGTCAGTGATAAAGTAGTCTACAGTACTACTGCCAAGAGATGAGCTATAGGTGTACCTACCGTAGGAGTCCCCTCGAAGCCTACCATTGACTATATACATACCCAGCATGCAACAGAGCTGCAGGAGTTGTTACCCATTCTCTGTTGGTTATGTTGTCGTAGTTGTGTCTAGGGGGGAATATGGGGGAGGGAATGCTGTCACCTTGTGTGCTGAGGGTGTCAGGTTATTGTCCAATTCTGGCATCCAGGCTGCATCACATCCGGCCGTGATTGGGAGCCCCATAGGGTGGCGCACAATTGGCCCAGCGTCGCCCGGGTTTGGCCTGGGGTAGGCCGTCATTGTAATAAGAATCCTCTGTCAATGGTGTGCGTACTGGGAGCGGAGTCAGGTGCAGGAAAGCAGAGAGTTGTGAACAGGCGCACACTTTATTTAGGCAGCAGAAACCAACAGATGGACGCCACTGCATCGAAACCTCCATCCAATATGCCAAAGTGCAAAAACGTGCAAACTGTCACAATAATAAAGTACAAACAAATAAACATACCTCGTGAATAAATAATGAATAAACGCACACCAGAAATAACGCGTCAAAAATGACACGTAACACGAAACAATCACACATAAAGACATGAGGGGGAACAGAGGAATAAATACATGTGATTGGGGGAATGAAAACCAGGTGTGCAGGGAACAAGACAAAACAAATGGATAAATGAAAAAATGGAGCGGCGATGGCTAGAAAGCCGGTGACGTCGACCGCCGAACGCCGCCCGAACAAGGAGAGGGGCCGACTTCGGCGGAAGTCGTGACATGTGGTTCTGAAGATAAACGGCAACATCTCCACCACCGGTCATTTCTATATTTTCTGTAAATGTTATAACCTTGCATTGCTACCACTGTATTATCTAAGTGAGTTTTAGAGATAGTCAGAATATGAATGTCATCTGTTACTAGCAAATTATTGATTTCATGAACCCTGTTTCTTTACCTACATATGTTAATTAACGTGGGCTATTTTGAGCACTTTTCTTCCGGGATGCTTACTTGTTTTCATTGCTTTACTGGGAAGCTTAGCAGAAGTAGATATGCTCATGTTATTTATGTTAGTGTCACGCCCTGATTATAGAGAGCTATTTATTCTCTATGTTGGTTGGGTCCGGGTGTGACTAGGGTGGGTCATGTAGGTGTTTGTGTGTTTATGTTGGCCTGGTATGGTTCCCAATCAGAGGCAGCTGTTTATCGTTGTCTCTGATTGGAGATACATTTACATTTTACATTTAAGTCATTTAGCAGACGCTCTTATCCAGAGCGACTTACAAATTGGTGCATTCACCTTATGACATCCAGTGGAACAGCCACTTTACAATAGTGCATCTAAATCTTTTAAGGGGGGGGGGGGGCAGAAGGATTGCTTTATCCTATCCTAGATCATATTTAGGCAGCTATTTCGCCCTTTGTGCTTTGTGGGATCTTGTTTATGTTGCATTGTCAGCACTAATATTTAGCTTCGCGTTTCGTTTGGTATTTTTGTTGTTTTTGTTCGGTGTTCATTTAATAAAGGAAAATGTACGACTACCACGCTGCACCTTGGTCCATAATGACGAGCGTGACAGTTAGTGCTGCTCACACCACCTCTGTGCTAACAGTATAAATATGGTTCATAGGCAAATGATTACTGCATACAATAGCTGTAGGATAAGTAGAGGCCTTCAGGGCAGTCAGAGGGACATGAATTAGGTTATTTACATTGTGTCTTCCAACCACTCTGGTGTAATGTACATTTGCTGAAGCATTATGCCAACTCAGTGTCACAATGGTAGGGATGAGCTGAGTTGGGTTTGGGTCGTTGATAAGTCATTGTCTCAACGCAGCCTTATAGTGCTGTGAAAGGAACCAGGAAACTGCGTTACAATGGTAGGGATGAGCTGAGCTGGGCTTGGGTCGTTGATAAGTCATTGTCTCAATGAAGAATTATAATGCTGTGAAAGGATCCAGGAACCTGCGTTACAATGGTAGGGATGAGCTGAGCTGGGCTTGGGTCGTTGATAAGTCATTGTCTCAACGCAGCCTTATAGTGCTGTGAAAGGAACCAGGAAACTGCGTCACAATGGTAGGGATGAGCTGAGCTGGGCTTGGGTCGTTGATAAGTCATTGTCTCAATGAAGAATTATAATGCCGTGAAAGGATCCAGGAAAACAAATGATTTGGGTGGATCCCATCCTCCTTATAAAACGTGTTTTGTTTCCAAAAGGTATCGATATTGTCAACAAACGTTACACCCATTGAGCTGCAATAATCACGTAGCCAGTTGTGAAGAGAAAGTATCCTGCTAAAGTGTTCAATACCACGATTCAGAGACGGATCAGATATGATCAGAGAGGGCACAGGACCAGATATGATCAGAGAGGGCACAGGGCCAGATATGATCAGAGAGGGCACAGGGCCAGATATGATCAGAGAGGGCACAGGGCCAGATATGATCAGAGAGGACACAGGGCCAGATATGATCAGAGAGGGCACAGGGCCAGATATGATCAGAGAGGGCACAGGACCAGATATGATCAGAGAGGGCACAGGTCCAGATATGATCAGAGAGGGCACAGGGCCAGATATGATCAGAGAGGGCACAGGGCCAGATATGATCAGAGAGGGCACAGGACCAGATATGATCAGAGAGGGCACAGGTCCAGATATGATCAGAGAGGGCACAGGGCCAGATATGATCAGAGAGGGCACAGGGCCAGATATGATCAGAGAACAGGGCACAGGGCCAGATATGATCAGAGAGGGCACAGAGCCAGATATGATCAGAGAGGGCACAGAGCCAGATATGATCAGAGAGGGCACATGACCAGATATGATCAGAGAGGGCACAGGGCCAGATAAGATCAGAGAGGGCACAGGACCAGATATGATCAGAGAGGGCACAGGGCCAGATATGATCAGAGAGGGCACAGGGCCAGATATGATCAGAGAGGACACAGGGCCAGATATGATCAGAGAGGACACAGGGCCAGATATGATCAGAGAGGGCACAGGACCAGATATGATCAGAGGACACAGGGCCAGATATGATCAGAGAGGGCACAGGGCCAGATATGATCAGAGAGGGCACAGGGCCAGATATGATCAGAGAGGACACATGGCCAGATATGATCAGAGAGGGCACAGGGCCAGATATGATCAGAGAGGGCACATGGCCAGATATGATCAGAGAGGACACAGGGCCAGATATGATCAGAGAGGGCACATGGCCAGATATGATCAGAGAGGACACAGGGCCAGATATGATCAGAGAGGGCACAGGGCCAGATATGATCAGAGAGGGCACAGGGCCAGATATGATCAGAGAGGGCACAGGGCCAGATATGATCAGAGAACAGGGCACAGGGCCAGATATGATCAGAGAGGGCACAGAGCCAGATATGATCAGAGAGGGCACAGAGCCAGATATGATCAGAGAGGGCACATGACCAGATATGATCAGAGAGGGCACAGGGCCAGATAAGATCAGAGAGGGCACAGGACCAGATATGATCAGAGAGGGCACAGGGCCAGATATGATCAGAGAGGGCACAGGGCCAGATATGATCAGAGAGGACACAGGGCCAGATATGATCAGAGAGTACACAGGGCCAGATATGATCAGAGAGGGCACAGGACCAGATATGATCAGAGGACACAGGGCCAGATATGATCAGAGAGGGCACAGGGCCAGATATGATCAGAGAGGGCACAGGGCCAGATATGATCAGAGAGGACACATGGCCAGATATGATCAGAGAGGGCACAGGGCCAGATATGATCAGAGAGGGCACATGGCCAGATATGATCAGAGAGGACACAGGGCCAGATATGATCAGAGAGGGCACATGGCCAGATATGATCAGAGAGGACACAGGGCCAGATATGATCAGAGAGGGCACAGGGCCAGATATGATCAGAGAGGGCACAGGGCCAGATATGATCAGAGAGGGCACAGGGCCAGATATGATCAGAGAGGGCACAGGGCCAGATATGATTCAGAGAGGGCACAGGGCCAGATATGATCAGAGAGGGCACAGGGCCAGATATGATCAGAGAGGGCACAGGGCCAGATATGATCAGAGAGTGCACAGGACCAGATATGATCAGAGAGATCACAGGGCCAGATATGATCAGAGAGGACACAGGGCCAGATATGATCAGAGAGGACACAGGGCCAGATATGATCAGAGAGGACACAGGGCCAGATATGATCAGAGAGGGCACAGGACCAGATATGATCAGAGGACACAGGGCCAGATATGATCAGAGAGGGCACAGGGCCAGATATGATTAGAGAGGGCACAGGGCCAGATATGATCAGAGAGGGCACAGGGCCAGATATGATCAGAGAGGGCACAGGGCCAGATATGATCAGAGAGGGCACATGGCCAGATATGATCAGAGAGGGCACAGGGCCAGATATGATCAGAGAGGACACAGGACCAGATATGATGGGTCTTTTGTTAGTGTCTAGCAGGGAGTCAATCAGCTCTTTAAAATCCAGTTTCAACTATTCAGAGAAGGAAGAGGAAATCCGCCCACTCCCACATTTCACAGGATTCGGAGAACCCTTTATGGACGGACGAGAGGCAGGACAACTTGTGCCCGTTGTTCCCGGCGCCTGGTGCAGGCCTCCGACCGATGGAGAACCCTTTATGGACGGGCGAGAGGCAGGACAACTTGTGCCCGTTGCTCCCGGCGCCTGGTGCAGGCCTCCGACAGATGGAGAGCCCTTTATGGACGGGCGAGAGGCAGGACAACTTGTGCCTGTTGCTCCCGGCGCCTGGTGCTGGCCTCCGACAGATGGAGAACCCTTAATGGACGGGCGAGAGACAGGACAACTTGTGCCCGCTGTCCCCGGCACCTGGTGCAGGCCTCCGACAGATGGAGAACCCTTTATGGACGGGCGAGAGGCAGGACAACTTGTGCCCGTTGTTCCCGGCACCTGGTGCAGGCCTCCGACAGATGGAGAACCCTTTATGGACGGACGAGAGGCAGGACAACTTGTGCCCGTTGTTCTCGGCGCCTGGTGCTGGCCTTCGACAGATGGAGAAGCCTTTATGGACGGACGAGAGGCAGGACAACTTGTGCCCGTTGCTCCCGACGCCTGGTGCTGGCCTCCGACAGATGGAGAAGTCCCTGCTCGATCCAGAGTAGGGACAGAAGGTTGCCGACGTCGACTTAGAAATCATAGCGGAAGGAATAGGAGTAAGCACTGCGGCTGCAGACACCGGTAACCCCTAGCGACGAAGGTGCAGGAAGATCAGGCTCCAGAACGGCTAAAGTATTCGGTGTTTATATCCGCTCCGGGCCTCTCGTTAGGAGTGTAAGCCTCTATGTGCCAGGTCGCTGTCTTCAGCTTCCACGGCTCGTGACACGCGACCATCGTTGATTGCCATGCTCCTCTTGCTGTGCTCTTTTGACTCTGCTATCAGATCCCCCATCTGATAGCAGAGTCAATAGAGCACAGCAAGAGGAGCAAGAGGAGCAAGAGGAAGCAGGAGATTGCTCCGCTTGCGAACAACCTCCAGGCAACACAGACCAGTCGGACAACGACAAACGACAAGGCGGAGATGCATCCAACAAGCGCGAACGCCGTCTAGTCACCGGCGTCGAAAATGTAAACATTCCACTCTGCGTTGTCCCCAGTTTGTTATGTAGACTGGCATCCTGTGTGATCAAGGAAGACACCTCAAGCTTATTATTCTCGGCAAGCAAACAATTGCCACATTGGAACTCTGAGTGATCCGGTTTGTCCCGGAACAAAGTGTAGTAGATACAGCTCCTACAAATGCTGGAACCGTATGTGTCTCGGGTTGAAGCTTGGGAGGAAATCAGGGAACATGGAATGTTGGAGTGGATTGTTTTCACTAAGGAAATGTTGGAGTCTGCTGTTGATGATAGTGCATAGGATTTTTTTTCAAGATTGCTGCTAAAGCATATTCCATGGTAATTATTGGGGTCAAATATGTTTTCACTTTTGAGAGAGAGAGAGAGAGAGAGAGATTCGGTGCGTGTGACAAATAACATTTTGATTTGATAAAGAGAATTGAATCTATGGTTAGGAACTATTTATTTTCCGTCAGATGTCCTGACTTTGTCAGCTGGCCCTGGAAGCACCAGGGTTGGACCTCCTTACATGGATGGAAATGAAGATAACCCGCTAGCCAGACACTAGATCTTTTCAAACCTAGTAGAACATATTCAACCGTTGTCTGGAGAATGTTCTAGAGAATGTTCCAGAGAATGTTCAAGAGAATGTTCTAGAGAATGTTCCAGAGAATGTTCTAGAGAATGTTCTAGAGAATGATCCAGATAATGTTCAAGAGAATGTTCTAGAGAATGTTCTAGAGAATGTTCTAGAGAATGATCCAGATAATGTTCAAGAGAATGTTCTAGAGAATGTTCCAGAGAATGTTCTAGAGAATGATCCAGATAATGTTCAAGAGAATGTTCTAGAGAATGTTCCAGAGAATGTTCTAGAGAATGTTCCAGAGAATGTGACCATGGCTGTCTACCAGCCCGGGCTGGCCAATGCCCAACATCCTTAAATTCCATCCCTAGACACCTACATTGACTCTTTAGGTCAGAAAAGTCAGGATTGTGATTCTCAGTCTGTGACCCAAATGATGATGATGATGTTGATGTGGAAAGAAGAGGAAGATGTAATATTGTAGACAAACATGCCTTTGTGCTTTTGTAGTCCACTGGAACATTCCAAGTCAGAACTCACTGTCCTTGAAGACACATTTACCAAGGAGACAGAACACAGAATGATTCCCTGATGGAGAGTTGTTAACACAGGAAGCTGAGCTAGCTATATCCTCGGATAACAGGTCCACGCGCGCACACACACACACACACACACACACACACACACACACACACACACACACACACACACACACACACACACACACACACACACACACACACACACACACACACACACACACACACACACACACACACACACACACACACACACACACACAGACACACACACTGGGTTGGGATTGAAAGGTTTGTTCCACTAATGTGTAACTGGAGTCAGCAGCTTCTCATGTTTGGGTCGTGGTAAATGATTGGCATGTGGCTACAGGCTACAGGCTACAGGCTACAGGCTACAGGTTACAAGCTACAGGCTACAGGCTGCAGGCTACAGGCTACAGGTTACAAGCTACAGGCTACAGGCTATAGGCTACAGGCTGCAGGCTACAGGCTACAGGCTACAGGCTACAGGCTACAGGCTGCAGGCTACAGGCTGCAGGCTACAGGCTACAGGCTACAGGCTGCAGGCTACAGGCTGCAGGCTACAGGCTGCAGGCTACAGGCTACAGGCTACAGGCTACTATGTTCCTCCAACATTTCACTCCTGTCCTGTTTTCTGTTTTCTGTTTTCTGTCACCAATAAGTCTCTAAAAATCTCTCACTGTCAATGCCGTTTCTCTTGTTTTCCTCTTCAAAATCGTCCTGATCTGAATAACAAATAAAGTGATTTGAATGAAATTGAATGGAATCTAATGAATGAATGATTGGCCAAGTGATTTGCATTAGTGCATCTGAATAGGAATGCTTTCTGACATGTTTTGTTATTCACAGCACTAGTGACAATACAGACACAGAGATGGCAATGAAACATCTGCTGGGTTTACCCTGACTAAGACTCCTGGCTGAGCTGTGTGTGCGTGTGTGTGTGTGTGCGTGTGTGTGTGTGATGAACTGGCAGAGGGAGGGGTCCACCTTGCATCATAAATGTGGTTAATTAGAGTTAATTGCTCTTTGAAAAGCAAAAGTGTCTGCCATTGAAAGCGGGGAAGATGCACAGGAGAAGAGCCCCAGTTTGTCAAAACAGACCGTATCTAGAACACTAGATGAGTGTATTTATCAGCAGCAGAGATGTACTGTGAGTTCTCATAAACCAGCTGGGTCCTGAGAACACTGTAGCTCTCATGCTGTCTCTTTGAGTGACAGCTCTGACTGTCAGTGTGGAGAACAGCTCTGACTATCAGTGTGGGGAACAGTTCTGACTATCAGTGTGGGGAACAGCTCTGACTGTCAGTGTGGGGAACAGCTCTGACTATCAGTGTGGAAAACAGCTCTGACTATCAGTGTGGAGAACAGCTCTGACTATCAGGGTGGAGAACAGCTCTGACTATCAGTGTGGAGAACAGCTCTGACTATCAGTGTGGGGAACAGCTCTGACTATCAGTGTGGGGAACAGCTCTGACTATCAGTGTGAGGAACAGCTCTGACTATCAGTGTGAGGAACAGCTCTGACTATCAGTGTGGAGAACAGCTCTGACTGTCAGTGTGAGGAACAGCTCTGACTGTCAGTGTGAGGAACAGCTCTGACTATCAGTGTGGGGAACAGCTCTGACTATCAGTGTGGAGAACAGCTCTGACTATCAGTGTGAGGAACAGCTCTGACTATCAGTGTGAGGAACAGCTCTGACTATCAGTGTGGGGAACAGCTCTGACTATCAGGGTGAGGAACAGCTCTGACTATCAGTGAGGGGAACAACTCTGACTGTCAGTGTGGAGAACAGCTCTGACTATCATTGTGGCGAACAGCTCTGACTATCAGTGTGGAGAACAGCTCTGACTATCAGTGTGGGGAACAGCTCTGACTATCAGTGTGGGGAACAGCTCTGACTATCAGGGTGGAGAACAGCTCTGACTATCAGGGTGGAGAACAGCTCTGACTATCAGTGTGGGGAACAGCTCTGACTATCAGTGTGGAGAACAGCTCTGACTATCAGGGTGGGAAACAGCTCTGAATATCAGTGTGGGGAACAGCTCTGACTATCAATGTGAGGAACAGCTCTGACTATCAGTGTGGAGAACAGCTCTGACTATAAGGGCGGGGAACAGCTCTGACTGTCAGTGTGAGGAACAGCTCTGACTATCAGTGTGGGGAACAGCTCTGACTATCAGTGTGGGGAACAGCTCTGACTATCAGTGTGGAGAACAGCTCTGACTATCAGTGTGGAGAACAGTTCTGACTATCAGTGTGGAGAACAGCTCTGACTATCAGTGTGGGGAACAGCTCTGACTATCAGTGTGGAGAACAGCTCTGACTATCAGTGTGGGGAACAGCTCTGACTATCAGGGTGGAGAACAGCTCTGACTGTCAGTGTTTGGAACAGCTCTGACTATCAGTGTGGGGAACAGCTCTGGCTATCAGTGTGGGGAACAGCTCTGACTATCAGGGTGGAGAACAGCTCTGACTATCAGTGTGGAGAACAGCTTTGACTATCAGTGTGGGGAACAGCTCTGACTATCAGTGTGGGGAACAGCTCTGACTATCAGGGTGGAGAACAGCTCTGACTATCAGTGTGGAGAACAGCTCTGACTATCAGTGTGGGGAACAGCTCTGACTATCAGTGTGGAGAACAGCTCTGACTATCAGTGTGGGGAACAGCTCTGACTATCAGGGTGGAGAACAGCTCTGACTATCAGTGTGGAGAACAGCTCTGACTATCAGTGTGGGGAACAGCTCTGACTATCAGTGTGGAGAACAGCTCTGACTATCAGTGTGGAGAACAGCTCTGACTATCAGGGTGGAGAACAGCTCTGACTATCCGTGTGGAGAACAGCTCTGACTGTCAGTGTGGGGAACAGCTCTGACTATCAGTGTGGAGAACAGCTCTGACTATCAGTGTGGAGAACAGCTCTGACTATCAGTGTGAGGAACAGCTCTGACTATCAGGGTGGGGAACAGCTCTGACTATCAGTGTTTGGAACAGCTCTGACTATCAGTGTGGAGAACAGCTCTGACTATCAGGGTGGGGAACAGCTCTGACTATCAGTGTGGGGAACGGCTCTGACTATCAGTGTGGAGAACATCTCTGACTATCAGGGTGGGGAACAGCTCTGACTATCAGTGTGGGGAACAGCTCTGACTATCAGCGTGGAGAACAGCTCTGACTATCAGGGTGGGGAACAGCTCTGACTATCAGTGTGGGGAACAGCTCTGACTATCAGTGTGGGGAACAGCTCTGACTATCAGTGTGGAGAACAGCTCTGACTATCAGGGTGGGGAACAGCTCTGACTATCAGTGTGGGGAACAGCTCTGACTATCAGTGTGGAGAACAGCTCTGACTATCAGGGTGGGGAACAGCTCTGACTATCAGTGTGGGGAACAGCTCTGACTATCAGTGTGGAGAACAGCTCTGACTATCAGGGTGGGAAACAGCTCTGACTATCAGTGTGGAGAACAGCTCTGACTATCAGTGTGGGGAACAGCTCTGACTATCAGTGTGGAGAACAGCTCTGACTATCAGTGTGGGGAACAGCTCTGACTATCAGGGTGGAGAACAGCTCTGACTGTCAGTGTTTGGAACAGCTCTGACTATCAGTGTGGGGAACAGCTCTGACTGTCAGGGTGGAGAACAGCTCTGACTATCAGGGTGAGGAACAGCTCTGACTATCAGTGAGGGGAACAACTCTGACTGTCAGTGTGGAGAACAGCTCTGACTATCATTGTGGAGAACAGCTCTGACTATCAGTGTGGAGAACAGCTCTGACTATCAGTGTGGGGAACAGCTCTGACTATCAGTGTGGGGAACAGCTCTGACTATCAGGGTGGAGAACAGCTCTGACTATCAGTGTGGAGAACAGCTCTGACTATCAGTGTGGGGAACAGCTCTGACTATCAGTGTGGAGAACAGCTCTGACTATCAGTGTGGAGAACAGCTCTGACTATCAGTGTGGAGAACAGCTCTGACTATCAGGGTGGAGAACAGCTCTGACTATCAGTGTGGAGAACAGCTCTGACTGTCAGTGTGGGGAACAGCTCTGGCTATCAGTGTGGAGAACAGCTCTGACTATCAGTGTGGAGAACAGCTCTGACTATCAGTGTGAGGAACAGCTCTGACTATCAGGGTGGGGAACAGCTCTGACTATCAGTGTTTGGAACAGCTCTGACTATCAGGGTGGGGAACAGCTCTGACTATCAGTGTGGGGAACAGCTCTGACTATCAGTGTGGAGAACAGCTCTGACTATCAGGGTGGGGAACAGCTCTGACTATCAGTGTGGGGAACAGCTCTGACTATCAGTGTGGAGAACAGCTCTGACTATCAGGGTGGGGAACAGCTCTGACTATCAGTGTGGGGAACAGCTCTGACTATCAGTGTGGAGAACAGCTCTGACTATCAGGGTGGGGAACAGCTCTGACTATCAGTGTGGGGAACAGCTCTGACTATCAGTGTGGGGAACAGCTCTGACTATCAGTGTGGAGAACAGCTCTGACTATCAGGGTGGGGAACAGCTCTGACTATCAGTGTGGGGGACAGCTCTGACTATCAGTGTGGAGAACAGCTCTGACTATCAGGGTGGGGAACAGCTCTGACTATCAGTGTGGGGAACAGCTCTGACTATCAGTGTGGAGAACAGCTCTGACTATCAGTGTGGAGAACAGCTCTGACTATCAGGGTGGGAAACAGCTCTGACTATCAGTGTGGAGAACAGCTCTGACTATCAGTGTGGGGAACAGCTCTGACTATCAGTGTGGAGAACAGCTCTGACTATCAGTGTGGGGAACAGCTCTGACTATTAGTGTGGAGAACAGCTCTGACTATCAGGGTGGAGAACAGCTCTGACTGTCAGTGTTTGGAACAGCTCTGACTATCAGTGTGGGGAACAGCTCTGACTATCAGGGTGGAGAACAGCTCAGACTATCAGGGTGAGGAACAGCTCTGACTATCAGTGAGGGGAACAACTCTGACTGTCAGTGTGGAGAACAGCTCTGACTATCAATGTGAGGAACAGCTCTGACTATCAGTGTGAGGAACAGCTCTGACTATCAGTGTGAGGAACAGCTCTGACTATCAGTGTGGAGAACAGCTCTGACTATCAGGGTGGGGAACAGCTCTGACTATCAGTGTGAGGAACAGCTATGACTATCAGTGTGGGGAACAGCTCTGACTATCAGTGAGGGGAACAGCTCTGACTATCAGTGTGAGGAACAGCTCTGACAATCAGTGTGACGAACAGCTCTGACTATCAGTGTGGGGAACAGCTCTGACTATCAGTGAGGGGAACAGCTCTGACTATCAGGGTGGAGAACAGCTCTGACTATCAGCGTGGGGAACAGCTCTGACTATCAGTGTGGAGAACAGCTCTGACTATCAGGGTGGAGAACAGCTCTGACTATCAGGGTGGAGAACAGCTCTGACTATCAGTGTGGAGAACAGCTCTGACTATCAGTGTGGAGAACAGCTCTGACTATCAGTGTGGGGAACAGCTCTGACTATCAGTGTGGAGAACAGCTCTGACTATCAGTGTGGGGAACAGCTCTGACTATCAGGGTGGAGAACAGCTCTGACTATCAGGGTGGAGAACAGCTCTGACTATCAGTGTGGAGAACAGCTCTGACTATCAGTGTGGGGAACAGCTCTGACTATCAGGGTGGGGAACAGCTCTGACTATCAGGGTGGAGAACAGCTCTGACTATCAGTGTGGGAAACAGCTCTGACTATCAGTGTAGGGAACAGCTCTGACTATCAGTGTGGAGAACAGCTCTGACTATCAGGGTTGAGAACAGCTCTGACTATCATGGTGGGGAACAGCTCTGACTATCAGTGTGGGGAACAGCTCTGACTATCAGTGTGCAGAACAGCTCTGACTATCAGGGTGGAGAACAGCTCTGACTATCAGGGTGGAGAACAGCTCTGACTATCAGTGTGGGGAACAGCTCTGACTATCAGTGTGGGGAACAGCTCTGACTATCAGTGTGCAGAACAGCTCTGACTATCAGGGTGGAGAACAGCTCTGATTATCAGTGTGGAGAACAGCTCTGACTATCAGGGTGGGGAACAGCTCTGACTATCAGTGTGGGGAACAGCTCTGACTATCAGTGTGGGGAACAGCTCTGACTATCAGTGTGGAGAACAGCTCTGACTATCAGGGTGGGGAACAGCTCTGACTATCAGTGTGGGGGACAGCTCTGACTATCAGTGTGGAGAACAGCTCTGACTATCAGGGTGGGGAACAGCTCTGACTATCAGTGTGGGGAACAGCTCTGACTATCAGTGTGGAGAACAGCTCTGACTATCAGTGTGGAGAACAGCTCTGACTATCAGGGTGGGAAACAGCTCTGACTATCAGTGTGGAGAACAGCTCTGACTATCAGTGTGGGGAACAGCTCTGACTATCAGTGTGGAGAACAGCTCTGACTATCAGTGTGGGGAACAGCTCTGACTATCAGTGTGGAGAACAGCTCTGACTATCAGGGTGGAGAACAGCTCTGACTGTCAGTGTTTGGAACAGCTCTGACTATCAGTGTGGGGAACAGCTCTGACTATCAGGGTGGAGAACAGCTCAGACTATCAGGGTGAGGAACAGCTCTGACTATCAGTGAGGGGAACAACTCTGACTGTCAGTGTGGAGAACAGCTCTGACTATCAATGTGAGGAACAGCTCTGACTATCAGTGTGAGGAACAGCTCTGACTATCAGTGTGAGGAACAGCTCTGACTATCAGTGTGGAGAACAGCTCTGACTATCAGGGTGGGGAACAGCTCTGACTATCAGTGTGAGGAACAGCTATGACTATCAGTGTGGGGAACAGCTCTGACTATCAGTGAGGGGAACAGCTCTGACTATCAGTGTGAGGAACAGCTCTGACTATCAGTGTGAGGAACAGCTCTGACTATCAGTGTGGGGAACAGCTCTGACTATCAGTGAGGGGAACAGCTCTGACTATCAGGGTGGAGAACAGCTCTGACTATCAGCGTGGGGAACAGCTCTGACTATCAGTGTGGAGAACAGCTCTGACTATCAGGGTGGAGAACAGCTCTGACTATCAGGGTGGAGAACAGCTCTGACTATCAGTGTGGAGAACAGCTCTGACTATCAGTGTGGAGAACAGCTCTGACTATCAGTGTGGGGAACAGCTCTGACTATCAGTGTGGAGAACAGCTCTGACTATCAGTGTGGGGAACAGCTCTGACTATCAGGGTGGAGAACAGCTCTGACTATCAGGGTGGAGAACAGCTCTGACTATCAGTGTGGAGAACAGCTCTGACTATCAGTGTGGGGAACAGCTCTGACTATCAGGGTGGGGAACAGCTCTGACTATCAGGGTGGAGAACAGCTCTGACTATCAGTGTGGGAAACAGCTCTGACTATCAGTGTAGGGAACAGCTCTGACTATCAGTGTGGAGAACAGCTCTGACTATCAGGGTTGAGAACAGCTCTGACTATCAGTGTGGGGAACAGCTCTGACTATCAGTGTGGAGAACAGCTCTGACTATCAGTGTGGAGAACAGCTCTGACTATCAGGGTGGGAAACAGCTCTGACTATCAGTGTGGAGAACAGCTCTGACTATCAGTGTGGGGAACAGCTCTGACTATCAGTGTGGAGAACAGCTCTGACTATCAGTGTGGGGAACAGCTCTGACTATCAGTGTGGAGAACAGCTCTGACTATCAGGGTGGAGAACAGCTCTGACTGTCAGTGTTTGGAACAGCTCTGACTATCAGTGTGGGGAACAGCTCTGACTATCAGGGTGGAGAACAGCTCAGACTATCAGGGTGAGGAACAGCTCTGACTATCAGTGAGGGGAACAACTCTGACTGTCAGTGTGGAGAACAGCTCTGACTATCAATGTGAGGAACAGCTCTGACTATCAGTGTGAGGAACAGCTCTGACTATCAGTGTGAGGAACAGCTCTGACTATCAGTGTGGAGAACAGCTCTGACTATCAGGGTGGGGAACAGCTCTGACTATCAGTGTGAGGAACAGCTATGACTATCAGTGTGGGGAACAGCTCTGACTATCAGTGAGGGGAACAGCTCTGACTATCAGTGTGAGGAACAGCTCTGACTATCAGTGTGAGGAACAGCTCTGACTATCAGTGTGGGGAACAGCTCTGACTATCAGTGAGGGGAACAGCTCTGACTATCAGGGTGGAGAACAGCTCTGACTATCAGCGTGGGGAACAGCTCTGACTATCAGTGTGGAGAACAGCTCTGACTATCAGGGTGGAGAACAGCTCTGACTATCAGGGTGGAGAACAGCTCTGACTATCAGTGTGGAGAACAGCTCTGACTATCAGTGTGGAGAACAGCTCTGACTATCAGTGTGGGGAACAGCTCTGACTATCAGTGTGGAGAACAGCTCTGACTATCAGTGTGGGGAACAGCTCTGACTATCAGGGTGGAGAACAGCTCTGACTATCAGGGTGGAGAACAGCTCTGACTATCAGTGTGGAGAACAGCTCTGACTATCAGTGTGGGGAACAGCTCTGACTATCAGTGTGGGGAACAGCTCTGACTATCAGTGTGCAGAACAGCTCTGACTATCAGGGTGGAGAACAGCTCTGACTATCAGTGTGGAGAACAGCTATGACTATCAGTGTGGGGAACAGCTCTGACTATCAGTGTGGGGAACAGCTCTGACTATCAGTGTGCAGAACAGCTCTGACTATCAGGGTGGAGAACAGCTCTGATTATCAGTGTGGAGAACAGCTCTGACTATCAGGGTGGGGAACAGCTCTGACTATCAGTGTGGGGAACAGCTCTGACTATCAGTGTGGGGAACAGCTCTGACTATCAGTGTGGAGAACAGCTCTGACTATCAGGGTGGGGAACAGCTCTGACTATCAGTGTGGGGGACAGCTCTGACTATCAGTGTGGAGAACAGCTCTGACTATCAGGGTGGGGAACAGCTCTGACTATCAGTGTGGGGAACAGCTCTGACTATCAGTGTGGAGAACAGCTCTGACTATCAGTGTGGAGAACAGCTCTGACTATCAGGGTGGGAAACAGCTCTGACTATCAGTGTGGAGAACAGCTCTGACTATCAGTGTGGGGAACAGCTCTGACTATCAGTGTGGAGAACAGCTCTGACTATCAGTGTGGGGAACAGCTCTGACTATCAGTGTGGAGAACAGCTCTGACTATCAGGGTGGAGAACAGCTCTGACTGTCAGTGTTTGGAACAGCTCTGACTATCAGTGTGGGGAACAGCTCTGACTATCAGGGTGGAGAACAGCTCAGACTATCAGGGTGAGGAACAGCTCTGACTATCAGTGAGGGGAACAACTCTGACTGTCAGTGTGGAGAACAGCTCTGACTATCAATGTGAGGAACAGCTCTGACTATCAGTGTGAGGAACAGCTCTGACTATCAGTGTGAGGAACAGCTCTGACTATCAGTGTGGAGAACAGCTCTGACTATCAGGGTGGGGAACAGCTCTGACTATCAGTGTGAGGAACAGCTATGACTATCAGTGTGGGGAACAGCTCTGACTATCAGTGAGGGGAACAGCTCTGACTATCAGTGTGAGGAACAGCTCTGACTATCAGTGTGAGGAACAGCTCTGACTATCAGTGTGGGGAACAGCTCTGACTATCAGTGAGGGGAACAGCTCTGACTATCAGGGTGGAGAACAGCTCTGACTATCAGCGTGGGGAACAGCTCTGACTATCAGTGTGGAGAACAGCTCTGACTATCAGGGTGGAGAACAGCTCTGACTATCAGGGTGGAGAACAGCTCTGACTATCAGTGTGGAGAACAGCTCTGACTATCAGTGTGGAGAACAGCTCTGACTATCAGTGTGGGGAACAGCTCTGACTATCAGTGTGGAGAACAGCTCTGACTATCAGTGTGGGGAACAGCTCTGACTATCAGGGTGGAGAACAGCTCTGACTATCAGGGTGGAGAACAGCTCTGACTATCAGTGTGGAGAACAGCTCTGACTATCAGTGTGGGGAACAGCTCTGACTATCAGTGTGGGGAACAGCTCTGACTATCAGTGTGCAGAACAGCTCTGACTATCAGGGTGGAGAACAGCTCTGACTATCAGTGTGGAGAACAGCTATGACTATCAGTGTGGGGAACAGCTCTGACTATCAGTGTGGGGAACAGCTCTGACTATCAGGGTGGAGAACAGCTCTGATTATCAGTGTGGAGAACAGCTCTGACTATCAGGGTGGGGAACAGCTCTGACTATCAGTGTGGGGAACAGCTCTGACTATCAGTGTGGGGAACAGCTCTGACTATCAGTGTGGAGAACAGCTCTGACTATCAGGGTGGGGAACAGCTCTGACTATCAGTGTGGGGGACAGCTCTGACTATCAGTGTGGAGAACAGCTCTGACTATCAGGGTGGGGAACAGCTCTGACTATCAGTGTGGGGAACAGCTCTGACTATCAGTGTGGAGAACAGCTCTGACTATCAGTGTGGAGAACAGCTCTGACTATCAGGGTGGGAAACAGCTCTGACTATCAGTGTGGAGAACAGCTCTGACTATCAGTGTGGGGAACAGCTCTGACTATCAGTGTGGAGAACAGCTCTGACTATCAGTGTGGGGAACAGCTCTGACTATCAGTGTGGAGAACAGCTCTGACTATCAGGGTGGAGAACAGCTCTGACTGTCAGTGTTTGGAACAGCTCTGACTATCAGTGTGGGGAACAGCTCTGACTATCAGGGTGGAGAACAGCTCAGACTATCAGGGTGAGGAACAGCTCTGACTATCAGTGAGGGGAACAACTCTGACTGTCAGTGTGGAGAACAGCTCTGACTATCAATGTGAGGAACAGCTCTGACTATCAGTGTGAGGAACAGCTCTGACTATCAGTGTGAGGAACAGCTCTGACTATCAGTGTGGAGAACAGCTCTGACTATCAGGGTGGGGAACAGCTCTGACTATCAGTGTGAGGAACAGCTATGACTATCAGTGTGGGGAACAGCTCTGACTATCAGTGAGGGGAACAGCTCTGACTATCAGTGTGAGGAACAGCTCTGACTATCAGTGTGAGGAACAGCTCTGACTATCAGTGTGGGGAACAGCTCTGACTATCAGTGAGGGGAACAGCTCTGACTATCAGGGTGGAGAACAGCTCTGACTATCAGCGTGGGGAACAGCTCTGACTATCAGTGTGGAGAACAGCTCTGACTATCAGGGTGGAGAACAGCTCTGACTATCAGGGTGGAGAACAGCTCTGACTATCAGTGTGGAGAACAGCTCTGACTATCAGTGTGGAGAACAGCTCTGACTATCAGTGTGGGGAACAGCTCTGACTATCAGTGTGGAGAACAGCTCTGACTATCAGTGTGGGGAACAGCTCTGACTATCAGGGTGGAGAACAGCTCTGACTATCAGGGTGGAGAACAGCTCTGACTATCAGTGTGGAGAACAGCTCTGACTATCAGGGTGGGGAACAGCTCTGACTATCAGGGTGGAGAACAGCTCTGACTATCAGTGTGGAGAACAGCTCTGACTATCAGTGTGGGGAACAGCTCTGACTATCAGGGTGGAGAACAGCTCTGACTATCAGTGTGGAGAACAGCTCTGACTATCAGTGTGGGGAACAGCTCTGACTATCAGGGTGGGGAACAGCTCTGACTATCAGGGTGGAGAACAGCTCTGACTATCAGTGTGGGAAACAGCTCTGACTATCAGTGTAGGGAACAGCTCTGACTATCAGTGTGGAGAACAGCTCTGACTATCAGGGTTGAGAACAGCTCTGACTATCAGGGTGGGGAACAGCTCTGACTATCAGTGTGGGGAACAGCTCTGACTATCAGTGTGCAGAACAGCTCTGACTATCAGGGTGGAGAACAGCTCTGACTATCAGTGTGGAGAACAGCTCTGACTGTCAGTGTGGGGAACAGCTCTGACTATCAGTGTGGAGAACAGCTCTGACTATCAGGGTGGAGAACAGCTCTGACTATCAGGGTGGAGAACAGCTCTGACTATCAGGGTGGGGAACAGCTCTGACTCTTAAGTGTGGGAAAATAGACTGATAGAGACCATTCCTTTTGCAGAGACTCTTCTTTTACAAAAGTTTGGTTGGTTACTTTAAGACATCTAGTTAGGCTGTAATATATTACCTTAGCAGTGATTTGCATGTCTAAGTCCTTAGTGGCTGAGAGACCTGGATTATGGGATATATTAATTATCTCATCCTATATTTCTTTGCTGTGTGTGAGACCCACTCATGGTCTCTCCATTTTCTCTATAATTGTCAGAGATTCCAGTCACCCAAGTTACAGCCTGTTTTCTCTGCTACCGCAAGCCGTACCAGAGCGCCAAGTCTAGGACCAAAAGGCTCCTCAACAGCTTCTACCCCCAAGCCATTAGACTGCTGAACAATTCATAAAATCGCCACCGGACAATTTACATTGCCCCCCCCCCCCCCCCCCCCCTCTCCACTGTTGTATACTGCTGCTACTCGCTGTTTGTTATCTATAAATAGTCACTTCACCCCCATCTACATGTACAGATTACCTCAACTAACCTGTCCTCCCACGCACTGACTCTGTACCGGTACCCCCTGTATATAGCCTCCACATTGACTCTGTACCGGTACCCCCTGTATATAGACTCCACATTGACTCTGTACCGGTACCTCCTGTATATAGCCTCCACATTGACTCGGTACCTGTACCCCCTGTATATAGCCTCCACATTGACTCTGTACCGTAACACCCTGTATATAGCCTCCACAATGACTCTGTACCGTAACACCCTGTATATAGCCTCCACATTGACTCTGTACCGGTACCCCCTGTATATAGCCTCCACATTGACTCTGTACCGGTACCCCCTGTATATAGCCTCCACATTGACTCTGTACCGGTACCCCCTGTATATAGCCTCCACATTGACTCTGTACCGGTACCCCCTGTATGTAGCCTCCACATTGACTCGGTATCGGTACCCCCTGTATATAGCCTCCACATTGACTCTGTACCGTAACACCCTGTATATAGCCTCCACATTGACTCTGTACCGTAACACCCTGTATATAGCCTCCACATTGACTCTGTACCGTAACACCCTGTATATAGCCTCCACATTGACTCTGTACTGGTAGCCCCTGTATATAGCCTCCACATTGACTCTGTACCGTAACACCCTGTATATAGCCTCCACATTGACTCTGTACCGGTACCTCCTGTATATAGCCTCCATATTGACTCGGTACCGGTACCCCCTGTATATAGCCTCCACATTGACTCTGTACCGTAACACCCTGTATATAGCCTCCACAATGACTCTGTACCGTAACACCCTGTATATAGCCTCCACATTGACTCTGTACCGGAACCCCCTGTATATAGCCTCCACATTGACTCTGTACCGGTACCTCCTGTATATAGCCTCCACATTGACTCGGTACCGGTACCTCCTGTATATAGCCTCCACGTTGACTCTGTACCGTAACACCCTGTATATAGCCTCCACATTGACTCTGTACCGTAACACCCTGTATATAGCCTCCACATTGACTCTGTACTGGTAGCACATGTATATAGCCTCCACATTGACTCTGTACCGTAACACCCTGTATATAGCCTCCACATTGACTCTGTACCGGTACCGCCTGTATATAGCCTCCACATTGACTCTGTACCGGTACCCCCTGTATATAGCCTCCACATTGACTCTGTACCGGAACCCCCTGTATATAGCCTCCACATTGACTCTGTACCGGTACCTCCTGTATATAGCCTCCACATTGACTCGGTACCGGTACCCCCTGTATATAGCCTCCACATTGACTCTGTACCGTAACACCCTGTATATAGCCTCCACATTGACTCTGTACTGGTAGCCCCTGTATATAGCCTCCACATTGACTCTGTACCGTAACACCCTGTATATAGCCTCCACATTGACTCTGTACCGGTACCGCCTGTATATAGCCTCCACATTGACTCTGTACCGTAACACCCTGTATATGGCCTCCACATTGACTCTGTACCGTTACACCCTGTATATAGCCTCCACATTGACTCTGTACTGGTAGCCCCTGTATAAAGCCTCCACATTGACTCTGTACCTTAACACCCTGTATATAGCCTCCACATTGACTCTGTACCGGTACCTCCTGTATATAGCCTCCACATTGACTCGGTACCGGTGCCCCCTGTATATAGCCTCCACATTGACTCTGTACCGTAACACCCTGTATATAGCCTCCACAATGACTCTGTACCGTAACACCCTGTATATAGCCTCCACATTGACTCTGTACCAGAACCCCCTGTATATAGCCTCCACATTGACTCTGTACCGGTACCCCCTGTATATAGCCTCCACATTGACTCTGTACCGGAACCCCCTGTATATAGCCTCCACATTGACTCTGTACCGGTACCTCCTGTATATAGCCTCCACATTGACTCGGTACCGGTACCCCCTGTATATAGCCTCCACATTGACTCTGTACCGTAACACCCTGTATATAGCCTCCACATTGACTCTGTACTGGTAGCCCCTGTATATAGCCTCCACATTGACTCTGTACCGTAACACCCTGTATATAGCCTCCACATTGACTCTGTACCGGTACCGCCTGTATATAGCCTCCACATTGACTCTGTACCGGTGCCCCCTGTATATAGCCTCCACATTGACTCTGTACCGGTGCCCCCTGTATATAGCCTCCACATTGACTCTGTACCGGTGCCCCCTGTATATAGCCTCCACATTGACTCTGTACCGGTGCCCCCTGTATATAGCCTCCACATTGACTCTGTACCGGTGCCCCCTGTATATAGCCTCCACATTGACTCTGTACCGGTGCCCCCTGTATATAGCCTCCACATTGACTCTGTACCGGTGCCCCCTGTATATAGCCTCCACATTGACTCTGTACCGGTGCCCCCTTTATATAGCCTCCACATTGACTCTGTACCGTAACACCCTGTATATAGCCTCCACAATGACTCTGTACCGTAACACCCTGTATATAGCCTCCACATTGACTCTGTACCGGTGCCCCCTGTATATAGCCTCCACGTTGACTCTGTACCGGTACCCCCTGTATATAGCCTCCACATTGACTCTGTACCGGTGCCCCCTGTATATAGCCTCCACATTGACTCTGTACCGGTACCCCCTGTATATAGCCTCCACATTGACTCTGTACCGGAACCCCCTGTATATAGCCTCCACATTGACTCTGTACCGGTACCTCCTGTATATAGCCTCCACATTGACTCTGTACCGTAACACCCTGTATATAGCCTCCACATTGACTCTGTACCGGTACCCCCTGTATATAGCCTCCACATTGCCTCGGTACCTGTACCCCCTGTATATAGCCTCCACATTGACTCTGTACCGTAAAACCCTGTATATAGCCTCCACATTGACTCTGTACCGTAACACCCTGTATATAGCCTCCACAATGACTCTGTACCGTAACACCCTGTATATAGCCTCCACATTGACTCTGTACCGGAACCCCCTGTATATAGCCTCCACATTGACTCTGTACCGGTACCCCCTGTATATAGCCTCCACATTGACTCTGTACTGGAACCCCCTGTATATAGCCTCCACATTGACTCTGTACCGGTACCTCCTGTATATAGCCTCCACATTGACTCGGTACCGGTACCCCCTGTATATAGTCTCCACATTGACTCTCTACCGTAACACCCTGTATATAGCCTCCACATTGACTCTGTACCGTAACACCCTGTATATAGCCTCCACATTGACTCTGTACTGGTAGCCCCTGTATATAGCCTCCACATTGACTCTGTACCTTAACACCCTGTATATAGCCTCCACATTGACTCTGTACCGGTACCTCCTGTATATAGCCTCCACATTGACTCGGTACCGGTGCCCCCTGTATATAGCCTCCACATTGACTCTGTACCGTAACACCCTGTATATAGCCTCCACAATGACTCTGTACCGTAACACCCTGTATATAGCCTCCACATTGACTCTGTACCGGAACCCCCTGTATATAGCCTCCACATTGACTCTGTACCGGTACCTCCTGTATATAGCCTCCACATTGACTCGGTACCGGTACCCCCTGTATATAGCCTCCACATTGACTCTGTACCGTAACACCCTGTATATAGCCTCCACATTGACTCTGTACCGTAACACCCTGTATATAGCCTCCACATTGACTCTGTACTGGTAGCCCCTGTATATAGCCTCCACATTGACTCTGTACCGTAACACCCTGTATATAGCCTCCACATTGACTCTGTACCGGTACCGCCTGTATATAGCCTCCACATTGACTCTGTACCGGTGCCCCCTGTATATAGCCTCCACATTGACTCTGTACCGGTGCCCCCTGTATATAGCCTCCACATTGACTCTGTACCGGTACCTCCTGTATATAGCCTCCACATTGACTCGGTACCGGTACCCCCTGTATATAGTCTCCACATTGACTCTCTACCGTAACACCCTGTATATAGCCTCCACATTGACTCTGTACCGTAACACCCTGTATATAGCCTCCACATTGACTCTGTACTGGTAGCCCCTGTATATAGCCTCCACATTGACTCTGTACCTTAACACCCTGTATATAGCCTCCACATTGACTCTGTACCGGTACCTCCTGTATATAGCCTCCACATTGACTCTGTACTGGTAGCCCCTGTATATAGCCTCCACATTGACTCTGTACCTTAACACCCTGTATATAGCCTCCAAATTGACTCTGTACCGGTACCTCCTGTATATAGCCTCCACATTGACTCGGTACCGGTGCCCCCTGTATATAGCCTCCACATTGACTCTGTACCGTAACACCCTGTATATAGCCTCCACAATGACTCTGTACCGTAACACCCTGTATATAGCCTCCACATTGACTCTGTACCGGAACCCCCTGTATATAGCCTCCACATTGACTCTGTACCGGTACCCCCTGTATATAGCCTCCACATTGACTCTGTACCGGAACCCCCTGTATATAGCCTCCACATTGACTCTGTACCGGTACCTCCTGTATATAGCCTCCACATTGACTCGGTACCGGTACCCCCTGTATATAGCCTCCACATTGACTCTGTACCGTAACACCCTGTATATAGCCTCCACATTGACTCTGTACCGTAACACCCTGTATATAGCCTCCACATTGACTCTGTACTGGTAGCCCCTGTATATAGCCTCCACATTGACTCTGTACCGTAACACCCTGTATATAGCCTCCACATTGACTCTGTACCGGTACCGCCTGTATATAGCCTCCACATTGACTCTGTACCGGTGCCCCCTGTATATAGCCTCCACATTGACTCTGTACCGGTGCCCCCTGTATATAGCCTCCACATTGACTCTGTACCGGTGCCCCCTGTATATAGCCTCCACATTGACTCTGTACCGGTGCCCCCTGTATATAGCCTCCACATTAACTCTGTACCGGTGCCCCCTGTATATAGTCTCCACATTGACTCTGTACCGGTACCCCCTGTATATAGCCTCCACATTGACTCTGTACCGGTACCCCCTGTATATAACCTCCACATTGACTCTGTACCGGTGGCCCCTGTATATAGCCTCCACATTGACTTTGTACCGGTACCCCCTGTATATAGCCTCCACATTGACTCTGTACCGGTACCCCCTGTACATAACCTCCACATTGACTCTGTACCGCTGGCCCCTGTATATAGCCTCCACATTGACTCTGTACTGGTGGCCGCTGTATATAGCCTCCACATTGACTCTGTACGGGTGCCCACTGTACATAGTCTCATTATTGTTATTCTTATTGTGTTACTTTTTATTATTACTTTTTATTTTAGTCTGCTTGGTAAATATTTTCTTCTTTTTGAACTGCACTGTTGGTTAAGGGCTTGTAAGTAAGCATTTCACGGTAAAGTCTACACTTGTTGTATTCGGCGCAAAGTTTGATTTGATTTGTCTAATGTAACGTGGACAGTGTTTGGTGCCTCATCACAACCCTGTTTGTTTGGACTTTTCCAAAGAAAATTAGATTTCTTGCCTTAAAACCTCTTGAGCCTATGGGGGGTGCTATTTCGACTTTGGAAAAATGTGTTGCCAAATTAAACTGCCTCGTACTCAATTCTTGCTCGTACAATATGCATATTATTATTACCATTGGATAGAAAACACTCTCTAGTTTCTAAAACCGTTTGAATTATTTCTCTGGGTGAAACAGAACTCATTCTGCAGCACTTTTCCTGTCAGGGAGTGAGATTTCAGAAATCGAGGTCCCTGTTCTGAGGTCAGTTTATAAGTCCCCATGTAAGCCATCGGGCTACATGCACTGCATACGCCTTCCTCTAGATGTCAATAAGCGGGGAGAATTTGAATGGAGTGGATTGCGCAATCTGGGACCTTATATAAGACCCTGGAGCGGAAGTACCGTCCTTTTTAACGTTGCGCCTGGCGCAGTAGGGACATCAGAGTGGCCTCCTGCCAAGCTTTTGTTTTGCCAGTTCTATATCTCCGGTCATGTTTTTATTTGTTATAGTTGTTAAAGACATCATAAGGTAGTTAATTAAAACCGACTTATAGCAATTTATATCAGTTTATTGCGATTTTCTGGCATTTCTTTGTGACGCGCTTTCAAGAGTTGGACACCTTTCCGGCACATGCCGAACGTTAGCGGCTATTTCGACAGGACAAGAGGACAGCTTTCAACCAAAAGACGATTGTTCTGGACAAAGGACACCTTTCCCAAGATTCTGATGGGAGGTCATCAAAAAGTAAGAACTATTTATGCTGATAAATCGTTGTTCTGTTGAAAAATGTTAAATGCATAAGCCGCCATTAATTTCAGTGTAGCCTTGCTTTAGCGCACGCTGTATTGCGCAATAACGTTAATTTTAAAAATGTTACTAAGCGATTGCATTAAGAACTAATTTGTCTTTCATATGCTGTCCACCCTGTATTTTTTTGTCAAGTTTATGATTATTTATTGATTAGAATAGGTGACTCTCCAAGATGGCGCCCGACATTTTCTGGGCAGCTTGGCAACTTTTCTCATTGTATAACCACGATTTGTGCCGGTAAATATGCACATTTTCGAACAAACTCTATATGCATTGTGTAATATGTTGTTACAGGACTGTCATCTGAAGAATTCGGAGAAGGTTAGTGAAAAATTAATATATTTTGGTGGTGAATACGTTATCGCTATGTTTGGCTGGAATCAATGCTGTTGTGTGGTTTGCTACTGTGCTAAGCTAATATAACGCTGTATTGTGTTTTCGCTGTAAAACACTTAGAAAATATGAAATATTGTCTGGATTCACAAGATCTGTGTCTTTCAATTGCTGTACGCTGTGTATTTTTAAGAAATGTTTTATGATGAGTAATTAGGTAATACACGTTGCTCTCTGTAGTTATTCTAGTCGAGTTGTGATTGTGGCTGCAATGGTAAACTATGATTTATACCTGAAATATGCACATTTTTCTAACAAAACATATGCTATACAATAAATATGTTATCAGACTGTCATCTGATGAATTTGTTTCTTGGTTAGTGGCTATTTATATCTTTATTTGGTCGAATTTGTGATAGCTACTGATGGAGTAAAAAACTGGTGGAGTAAAAAAAATGGTGTCTTTTGCTAACGTGGTTAGCTAATAGATTTACATATTGTGTCTTCCCTGTAAAACATTTAAAAAATCAGAAATGATGGCTGGATTCACAAGAAGTGTATCTTTCATCTGGTGTCTTGGATTTGTGATTTAATGATATTTAGATGCTAGTATTTACTTGTGACGCTATGCTAGGCTATGCTAGTCAGCTTTTTTACTGGTGGGGGTGCTCCCGGATCCGGGTTTGGGAGGAACTAGAAGTTAACTTCTACTAAGGCTCATTCTTCACCTCTCACCCTACTGACATACCTTCTCTCTCTCTCAATTCAATTCAATTCAAGGGGCTTTATTGGCATGGGAAACATGTGTTAACATTGCCAAAGCAAGTGAGGTAGACTCTCTCTCTCTCTCTCTCTCTCTCTGTCACGGTCGTCTTCCTGAGAGAGAGTGGACCAAGGCGCAGCGTGTGCAAAATACATATTCTTTTAATGAAGGAAAAACAAATACTTACAAAATGAACAAAACAAACGATCGTGAAGCTAAACCTGAACTAAGTGCACACATGCAACATAGAACATAGACATAGACAACTACCCACAAAAGCCTACTGCCTATGGCTGCCTTAAATATGTCTCCCAATCAGAGACAATGAATGACAGCTGTCTCTGATTGAGAACCAATCTAGGCAGCCATAGACATAACTGGACAACTACACTCTATTCTGCCCCATACACATAAAACCCTAGACACTACAAAACACATACATTCCCCATGTCACACCCTGACCTAACTAAAAAACATAAAGAAAACAAAGAATACTAAGGCCAGGGCGTGACACTCTCTCTCTCTCTCTTTCTCTCTCTTTCTCTCTGTGTCTCTCTCTCTTTCAATTCCCCTACAGGCCTCGTCTATCTCCTTTTTATCTTGTATGTTGTGAGTGGCTTCAAATCAGTCCCCCTCAAACCAAGAGCCTGAGTCATCATCATCATTGTCCGTTTACATATTCACACAGTCAAACACACACACACACACACACACACACACACACACACACACACACACACACACACACACACACACACACACACACACACACACACACACACACACACACACACACACACACACACACACACACACACACACACACACACACACACACACACACACACACACGCTGCTGGAAGTCAGGTTATTTAGAGAGACCCCCCCCACCCCTCTGCCATTTCCTACCCCCATCACAGATGTTATCAGGGACAGACTGAAATGAGAGGGGCATTCTTACATACTTTAGAGGTGAGAGGGACACTAGTTCTATTGTAATGCTACTATAGAGGGGGAAGGGGGAGGAGGATAGGGGGATGGGAGAGAAGGATAGAAGGATGGGGTGCAGGGGGCGGGGGGGTTGGTGACCTGTACAGCCATTCTGAGAGAGAGAGAGAGAGAGAGAGAGAGAGAGAGAGAGAGAGAGAGAGAGAGAGAGAGAGAGAGAGAGAGAGAGAGAGACGAATTGGCGCGGGCACTAGAACAGTCTGCAGCACCCGGTCTCACCCTACTAGAATCCAAAGTCAAATGTCTACTGTTTGCTGATGATCTGGTGCTTCTGTCACCAACCAAGGAGGGCCTACAGCAGCACCTAGATCTTCTGCACAGATTCTGTCAGACCTGGGCCCTGACAGTAAATCTCAGTAAGACCAAAATAATGGTGTTCCAAAAAAGGTCCAGTCGCCAGGACCACAAATTCCATCTAGACACCGTTGCCCTAGAGCACACAAAAAACTATACATACCTCGGCCTAAACATCAGCACCACAGGTAACTTCCACAAAGCTGTGAACGATCTGAGAGACAAGGCAAGAAGGGCATTCTATGCCATCAAAAGGAACATAAATTTCAACATACCAATCAGGATCTGGCTAAAAATACTTGAATCAGTCATAGAGCCCATTGCCCTTTATGGTTGTGAGGTCTGGGGTCCGCTCACCAACCAAGATTTCACAAAATGGGGCAAACACCAAATTGAGACTCTGCATGCAGAATTCTGCAAAAATATCCTCCGTGTACAACGCAGAACACCAAATAATGCATGCAGAGCAGAATTAGGCCGATACCCACTAATTATCAAAATCCAGAAAAGAGCCGTTAAATTCTACAACCACCTAAAAGGAAGCGATTCCCAAACCTTCCATAACAAAGCCATCACCTACAGAGAGATGAACCTGGAGAAGAGTCCCCTAAGCAAGCTGGTCCTAGGGCTCTGTTCACAAACACAAACACACCCCACAGAGCCCCAGGACAACAGCACAATTAGACCCAACCAAATCATGAGAAAACAAAAAGATAATTACTTGACACATTGGAAAGAATTAACAAAAAAACAGAGCAAACTAGAATGCTATTTGGCCCTAAACAGAGAGTACACAGTGGCAGAATACCTGACCACTGTGACTGACCCAAACTTAAGGAAAGCTTTGACTATGTACAGACTCAGTGAGCATAGCCTTGCTATTGAGAAAGGCCGCCGTAGGCAGACATGGCTCTCAAGAGAAGACAGGCTATGTGCACACTGCCCACAAAATGAGGTGGAAACCGAGCTGCACTTCCTAACCTCCTGCCCAATGTATGACCATATTAGAGACACATATTTCCCTCAGATCACACAGATCCACAAAGAATTCGAAAACAAATCCAATTTTGATAAACTCCCATATCTACTGGGTGAAATTCCACAGTGTGCCATCACAGCAGCAAGATTTGTGACCTGTTGCCACAAGAAAAGGGCAACCAGTGAAAAACAAACACCATTGTAAATACAACCCATATTTATGCTTACTTATTTTAACTTGTGTGCTTTAACCATTTGTACATTGTTACAACACTGTATATATTTAATATGACACTCGTAATGTCTTTATTGTTTTGAAACTTCTGTATGTGTAATGTTTACTGTTAATTAGTTTTGTTTGTTTCACTTTTGTGTATTGTCTACCTCACTTGCTTTGGCAATGTTAACACATGTTTCCCATGCCAATAAAGCCCCTTGAATTGAATTGAATTGAATTGAATTGAGAGAGAGAGAGAGAGAGAGAGAGAGAGAGAGAGAGAGAGAGAGAGAGAGAGAGAGAGAGAGAGAGAGAGAGAGAGAGAGAGAGAGAGAGAGAGAGAGAGAGAGAGAGAGAGAGAGAGAGAGGAGAGAGAGAGAGAGAGAGAGAGAGAGAGAGAGAGAGAGAGAGAGAGAGAGAGAGAGAGAGAGAGAGAGAGAGAGAGAGAGAGAGAGAGAGAGAGAGAGAGAGAGAGAGAGAGAGAGAGAGTAATGCAAAGTAATGTTGATAATATTTCCCATTTAGCTTAGTTTTGTTTTGTCTTTCATACCAGGTCATATGTCTTCTCAAGTCATATTGACACTGGTCTACTACTGTTGCTTTAATTTATTGTTGTTCTGATTAATATTGTTGTTGTAGTTGTTGTTAATGGTAATCCCATGTCCACTACTACTATTATTATTACTGTTGGTCCCACCATTTATTTAGATATAAATATATATATATTTTGTATATATATACATATATATTTGATTTTTATTTTTCGATATGTATACTTTGACAATGTAAGTAATAATGAACTTGCCATGTCAATAAAGTCAATTGAATTGAATTGAGAGAGAGAGAGGCAAGCTGGTCCTGGGGCTCTGTTCACAAACAAACCCAACCAAACCAAACAGACCCAACCAAATGATGAGAAAATAAAAAGATAATTACTTGACACATTGGAAAGAACTAACGAAAAAACTGAGCAAACTAGAATGCTATTTGGCCCTAAACAGAGAGTACACAGTGGCAGAATACCTGACCACTGTGACTGACCCAAACTTAAAGAAAGCTTTGACTATGTACAGACTCAGTGAGCATAGCCTTGCTATTGAGAAAGGCCGCCGTAGGCAGACCTGGCTCTCAAGAGAAGACAGCCTATGTGCACACTGCCCACAAAATGAGGTGGAAACTGAGCTGCACTTCCTAACCTCCTGCCCAATGTATGACCATATTAGAGACACATATTTCCCTCAGATTACACAGATCCACTAAGAATTAGAAAACAAAATCAATTTTGATAAACTCCCATATCTACTGGGTGAAATACCACAGTGTTCCATCACAGCAGCAAGATGTATGACCTGTTGCCACAAGAAAAGGGCAACCAGTGAAGAACAAATGCCATTGTAAATACAACCCATATTTATGCTTACTTATTTTCCCTTTTGTACTTTAACTATTTGCACATCATTACAACATAATATATAATGTAGACATAATATGAGATGTGAAATGTCTTTATTCTTTTGGAACCTTTGTGAGGGTAATGTTTACTGTTCATTTTTGTTTGTTTATTTCACAATTTGTCGAATATCTATTTCACTTGTTTTCACTTGTTTCCCATGCCAACCCTTAAATTAGAGAGAGAGAGAGTTCTCACATTAGAGGAGAGAGAGAGAGTTCTCACAATTGAGTAGAGAGAGAGAGAGAGAGAGTTCTCACATTAGAGTAGAGAGAGAGAGTTCTCACACTAGAGTAGAGAGAGAGAGAGTTCTCACATTAGAGTAGAGAGAGAGTTCTCACACTAGAGGAGAGATAGAGAGAGAGAGAGAGTTCTCACACTAGAGGAGAGAGAGAGAGAGTTCTCACACTAGAGGAGAGAGAGAGAGAGTTCTCACTAGAGGAGAGAGAGAGTTCTCACACTAGAGGAGAGAGAGAGTTCTCACACTAGAGGAGAGAGAGAGAGAGTTCTCACACCAGAGGAGAGAGAGAGTTCTCTCACTAGAGGAGAGAGAGAGTTCTCACACTAGAGGAGAGAGAGAGTTCTCACACTAGAGGAGAGAGAGAGAGAGTTCTCACACTAGAGTAGAGAGAGAGTTCTCACACTAGAGTAGAGAGAGAGTTCTCACACTAGAGTAGAGAGAGAGCTCTCACACTAGAGTAGAGAGAGAGCTCTCACACTAGAGTAGAGAGAGAGAGAGAGTTCTCACACTAGAGGAGAGAGAGTGTTCTCACACTAGAGTAGAGAGAGAGGGAGAGTTCTCACACTAGAGGAGAGAGAGAGTTCTCACACTAGAGGAGAGAGAGAGTTCTCACACCAGAGGAGAGAGAGAGTTCTCACATTAGAGTAGAGAGAGAGTTCTCACACTAGAGTAGAGAGAGAGAGAGAGTTCTCACACTAGAGGAGAGAGAGTGTTCTCACACTAGAGTAGAGAGAGAGAGAGAGTTCTCACATTAGAGTAGAGAGAGAGTTCTCACACTAGAGTAGAGAGAGAGAGAGAGTTCTCACACTAGAGGAGAGAGAGTGTTCTCACACTAGAGTAGAGAGAGAGAGAGAGATCTCACAATAGAGTAGAGAAAGAGTTCTCACATTCGAGTAGAGAGAGAGAGAGTTATCACATTAGAGTAGAGAGAGAGAGAGAGAGTTCTCACACTAGAGGAGATAGAGAGTTCTCACACTAGAGGAGAGAGAGAGAGAGAGAGTTCTCACACTAGAGTAGAGAGAGAGTTCTCACATTAGAGGAGAGAGAGAGTTCTCACACTAGAGTAGAGAGAGAGAGAGAGTTCTCACACTAGAGTAGAGAGAGAGTTCTCACATTAGAGGAGAGAGAGAGTTCTCACATTAGAGTAGAGAGAGAGAGAGTTCTCACATTAGAGTAGAGAGAGAGTTCTCACATTAGAGGAGAGAGAGAGTTCTCACACTAGAGTAGAGAGAGAGTTCTCACACTAGAGTAGAGAGAGAGTTCTCACGCTTGAGGAGAGAGAGAGTTCTCACACTAGAGTAGAGAGAGAGAGAGAGTTCTCACACTAGAGTAGAGAGAGAGTTCTCACACTAGAGGAGAGAGAGTTCTCACACTAGAGTAGAGAGAGAGAGAGTTCTCACATTCGAGTAGAGAGAGAGAGAGAGAGAGTTATCACATTAGAGTAGAGAGAGAGAGAGTTCTCACATTAGAGTAGAGAGAGAGAGAGAGTTATCACATTAGAGTAGAGAGAGAGAGAGTTCTCACATTAGAGTAGAGAGAGAGAGAGAGTTCTCACATTAGAGTAGAGAGAGAGTTCTCACACTAGAGGAGAGAGAGAGTTCTCACACTAGATGAGAGAGAGAGTTCTCACACTAGAGGGGAGAGAGAGTTCTCACACTAGAGGGGAGAGAGAGAGAGAGTTCTCACACTAGATGAGAGAGAGAGTTCTCACATTAGAGTAGAGAGAGAGTTCTCACACTAGAGGGGAGAGAGAGAGAGAGTTCTCACACTAGAGGAGAGAGAGAGTTCTCACACTAGAGGAGAGAGAGAGAGAGAGTTCTCACACTAGAGGAGAGAGAGAGTTCTCACACTAGATGAGAGAGAGAGTTCTCACACTAGAGGGGAGAGAGAGAGAGAGTTCTCACACTAGATGAGAGAGAGAGTTCTCACACTAGAGGAGAGAGAGAGAGAGAGTTCTCACACTAGATGAGAGAGAGAGTTCTCACACTAGAGGAGAGAAAGAGAGAGTTCTCACATTAGAGTAGAGAGAGAGAGAGAGAGTTCTCACATTAGATGAGAAAGAGAGTTCTCACACTAGAGGAGAGAGAGAGTTCTCACATTAGAGTAGAGAGAGAGAGTTCTCGCACTAGAGGAGAGAGAGAGAGAGATCTCACATTAGAGGAGAGAGAGAGAGAGAGTTCTCACACTAGAGTAGAGAGAGAGTTCTCACACTAGAGGAGAGAGAGAGATCTCACATTAGAGGAGAGAGAGAGAGAGAGAGTTCTCACACTAGAGTAGAGAGAGAGTTCTCACACTAGAGTAGAGAGAGAGAGTTCTCACACTTGAGGAGAGAGAGAGTTCTCACATTAGAGTAGAGAGAGAGTTCTCACACTAGAGTAGAGAGAGAGTTCTCACATTAGAGTAGAAGTGACATGAAGCCACAGTTTGATGGAGTGGAGCTGTTCCCCAGAGAGAAGCTCTGATTCTGGGCTTTGATTCCTCCTGTGTCAGCCTCTTCCCTGCTGACCCTGGAGGGTGATCAACATGTGTCACCACTGAGCAGTGGTCAGTGATGAATGACTCTCTCTTATATACAAACACGCACACTGGTCAGAGAGACAGACGCCTCAGTTCACTGAAACATCAATCATTTACAGCTCATTACCTGTAGAGGAGGAGGGAGGGAGAGGGGGGTGAGACCCCCTCCCTTCCCTATTACTCTCCTTTACCCTTCTGACTTCCCAGGAATCCCCCACCCCCAACCTGTCCCAGGCTGCCCTCCCCCTTTCCCCACCCTCCCTCCCCCAACCTGTCCCAGGCTGTCCTCCCCCTTCCCCCACCCTCCCCCCCCCCCCCAACCAGTCCCAGGCTGCCCTCCCCCTTCCCCCACCCTCCCTCCCCCAACTGTCCCAGGCTGCCCTCCCCCTTCCCCCACCCTCCATCCCCCTTAACCCACCCTCCCTCCCCCAACCTGTCCCAGGCTGCCCTCCCCCTTCCCCCACCCTCCCTCCCCCATCCTGTCCCAGGCTGCCCTCCCCCTTCCCCCACCCTCCCTCCCCCATCCTGTCCCAGGCTGCCCTCCCCCTTCCCCCACCCTCCCTCCCCCATCCTGTCCCAGGCTGTCCTCCCCCTTCCCCCACCCTCCCTCCCCCAACCTGTCCTAGGCTGCCCTCCCCCTTCCCCCACCCTCCATCCCCCGTAACCCATCCTCCCTCCCCCAACCTGTCCCAGGCTGCCCTACCCCTTCCCCTACCCCTTCCCCCACCCTACCTCCCCCACCCTAAGGGGGCGAGGGAGGAGCGGAGGAAAGAGGGGGGAGGGAGGAGTGGAGAAAAGAGGGTAGTTGAGAAAGGAAGGGGAGTGGTCGGACAAGCCTAACAGTTTACTGGGTATAGTCTACAAGATGTTAAAACAGAGTATAGTATATCTCATCAACAAATATCAATACACCATTATGTGACTCCCGTGGCTCAGAGGCTTTCTTTATAGAGAGATATCAGAGCCAATCAGAGGCTTTCTTTATAGAGAGATATCAGAGCCAATCAGAGGCTTTCTTTATAGAGAGATATCAGAGCCAATCAGAGCCTTTCTTTATAGAGAGATATCAGAGCCAATCAGAGGCTTTCTTTATAGAGAGATATCAGAGCCAATCAGAGCCTTTCTTTATAGAGAGATATCAGAGCCAATCAGAGCCTTTCTTTATAGAGAGATATCAGAGCCAATCAGAGCCTTTCTTTATAGAGAGATATCAGAGCCAATCAGAGCCTTTCTTTATAAAGAGACATCAGAGCCAATCAGAGGCTTTCTTTATAAAGAGATATCAGAGCCAATCAGAGCCTTTCTTTATAAAGAGATATCAGAGCCAATCAGAGCCTTTCTTTATAGAGAGATATCAGAGCCAATCAGAGGCATTCTTTATAAAGAGATATCAGAGCCAATCAGAGCCTTTCTTTATAGAGAGATATCAGAGCCAATCAGAGGCTTTCTTTATAGAGAGATATCAGAGCCAATCAGAGGCTTTCTTTATAGAGATATATCAGAGCCAATCAGAGCCTTTCTTTATAGAGAGATATCAGAGCCAATCAGAGCCTTTCTTTATAGAGAGATATCAGAGCCAATCAGAGCCTTTCTTTATAGAGAGATATCAGAACCAATCAGAGCCTTTCTTTATAGAGAGATATCAGAGCCAATCAGAGCCTTTCTTTATAGAGAGATATCAGAGCCAATCAGCCTTTCTTTATAGAGAGATATCAGAGCCAATCAGAGCCTTTCTTTATAGAGAGATATCAGAGCCAATCAGAGCCTTTCTTTATAGAGAGATATCAGAGCCAATCAGCCTTTCTTTATAGAGAGATATCAGAGCCAATCAGAGCCTTTCTTTGTAGAGTCTCTTTAGGTATCAGTGCATCTGACCTGTATTTAATCTACTACTGTACTCTACTTAACTCTCTGTTCTCCATCTTTCTCTCCCTTTTTCCTTCTCCCTCTCTCATAAAAACGGTAACCCTGTAACCGTAGCAACCCCCCCCCCCCCCAGTTTGAACATAATGGTAATATTCATATTAAACATTACGATAATTTCATTCATCCAATTGCACACAAGGTCTAATGGAAATTTGACTTTACCATTTTACCCCCAAACCACTCTGAAAGATTGACGTATACACACGCGTCACAGGAGGCTGGTGGCACCTTAACTGGGGAGGACGGGCTCGAGGTCATGTCTCTAGTGGAATGGTGTCAAACACACGTTGACTGTTTGACAGGATGTTAACATGCCACTGCTTTGGCTGGTTAGTTGGTAGAGAGTTGATGGGGTTTTAGACCTACAGTTAAAGTCGGAAGTTTACATGCACTTAGGTTGGAGTCATTAAAACTCGTTTTTCAACCACTTCACAAAATTATTGTTAACAAACTATAGTTTTGGCAAGTCAGTTAGGACATCTACTTTGTGCGTGACACAAGTAATTTTTCCAACAATTGTTTACAGACAGATTATTTAACTTATAATTCACTGTATCACAATTCCAGTGGGTCAGAAGTTTACATACACTAAGTTGACTGTGCCTTTAAACAGCTTGGAACATTACAGAAAATGATGTCATGGCTTTAGAAGCTTCTGATTGACATCATTTGAGTCAATTGGAGGTGTACCTGTGGATGTATTTCAAGGCCTACCTTCAAACTCAGTGCCTCTTTGCTTGACATCATGGGAAAATCTAAAGGAATCAGCCAAGACCTGAGAAAAAATTGTAGACCTCCACAAGTCTGGTTCATCCTTGGGAGCAATTTCCAAACGCTTGAAGCTACCACGTTCATCTGTACAAACAATATTTCGCAAGTATAAACACCATGGTACCACGTAGCCGTCATACCGCTCAGGAAGGAGACGGGTTCTGTCTCCTAGAGATGAACGTACTTTGGTGCGAAAAGTGCAAATCAATCCCAGAACAACAGCAAAGGACATTGTGAAGATGCAGGAGGAAACAGGTACAAAAGTATCTATATCCAAGGTAAAACGAGTCCTATATCGACATAACCTGAAAGGCCACTCAGCAAGAAAGAAGCCACTGCTCCAAAACTGCCATAAAAAAGCCAGACTACGGTTTGAAACTGTACATGGGGACAAAGATCGTACTTTTTGGAGAAATATCCTCTGGTTTGAAAACAAAAATAGAACTGTTTGGCCATAACGACCATCGTTATGTTTGGAGGAACAAGGGGGATGCTTGCAAGCCGAAGAACACCATCCCAACCGTGAAGCACGGGGGTGGCAGCATCATGTTGTGGGGGTGCTTTGCTGCAGGAGGGACTGATGCACTTCACAAAATAGATGGCATCATGAGGCAGGAAACTTATGTGGATATATTGAAGCAACATCTCAAGACATCAGTCAGGAAGTTAAAGTTTGGTCACAAATGGGTCTTCCAAATGGACAATGACCCCAAGCATACTTCCAAAGTTGTTTCAAAATGGCTTCAGGACAACAAATTCAAGGTATTGGAGTGGCCATCACAAAGCACTGACCTCAATCCCATAGAAAATTTGTTTGCAGAACTGAAAAAGCATGTGCGAGCAAGGAGGCCTACAAACCTGACTCAGTTACACCAGCTCTGTCAGGAGGAATGGGCCAAAATTCACCCAACTTATTGTGGGAAGCTTGTGGAAGGCTACCTCAAACATTTGACCCAAGTTAAACAATTTAAAGGCAATGCTACCAAATACTAATTGAGTGTATGTAAACTTCTGACCCACTGGGAATGTGATGAAAGAAATAAAAGCTGAAATGAATAATTCTCTCTGCTATTATTCTGACATTTCACATTCTTCAAATAAAGTGGTGATCCTAACTGACCTAAAACAGGGAATTTTTACTAGGATTAAATGTCAGGAATTGTGAAAAACTGAGTTTAAATGTATTTTGCTAAGGTGTATGTAAACTTCCGACTTCAACGGTATGCTTAGGAGTAAGGCTAGGATAAAGTGTGTTGTATCGTGTGTCTTGTTGTTTCTTGTTGTGTGTTTTGTTTTGTGTTGTACAGAGTCAATGTGGAGGCTATATACAGGGTGTTACGGTACAGAGTCAATGTGGAGACTATATACAGGGTGTTACGGTACAGAGTCAATGTGGAGACTATATACAGGGTGTTACGGTACAGAGTCAATGTGGAGGCTATATACAGGGTGTACCGGTACAGAGTCAATGTGGAGACTATATACAGGGGGTACCGGTACAGAGTCAATGTGGAGGCTATATACAGGGGGTACCGGTACAGAGTCAATGTGGAGGATATATACAGGGGGTACCGGTACAGAGTCAATGTGGAGACTATATACAGGGGGTACCGGTACAGAGTCAATGTGGAGGCTATATACAGGGGGTACCGGTACAGAGTCAATGTGGAGACTATATACAGGGTATTACGGTACAGAGTCAATGTGGAGGCTATATACAGGGTGTACCGGTACAGAGTCAATGTGGAGGCTATATACAGGGGGTTGTGGTACAGAGTCAGTGTGGAGGCTATATACAGGGGGTACCGGTACAGAGTCAATGTGGAGGCTATATACAGGGGCCACCGGTACAGAGTCAATGTGGAGGCTATATACAGGGGGTACCGGTACAGAGTCAATGTGGAGACTATATACAGGATGTTACGGTACAGAGTCAACGTGGAGGCTATATACAGGGTATTACGGTACAGAGTCAATGTGGAGGCTATATACAGGGTGTACCGGTACAGAGTCAATGTGGAGGCTATATACAGGGGGTTGTGGTACAGAGTCAATGTGGAGAATATATACAGGGGGTACCGGTACAGAGTCAATGTGGAGGCTATATACAGGGGGTACCGGTACAGAGTCAATGTGGAGACTATATACAGGGTATTACGGTACAGAGTCAATGTGGAGGCTATATACAGGGTGTACCGGTACAGAGTCAATGTGGAGGCTATATACAGGGGGTACCGGTACAGAGTCAATGTGGAGGCTATATACAGGGGGTACCGGTACAGAGTCAATGTGGAGGCTATATACAGGGTGTAACGGTACAGAGTGAATGTGGAGACTAAATACAGGGGGTACCTGTACAGAGTCAATGTGGAGGCTATATACAGGGGGTACCGGTACAGAGTCAATGTAGAGGCTATATACAGGGTGTACCGGTACAGAGTCAATGTGGAGGCTATATACAGTGTGTTACGGTACAGAGTCAATGTGGAGGCTATATACAGGGGGTACCAGTAGAGAGTCAATGTGGAGGCTATATACAGGGTGTTACGGTACAGAGTCAATGTGGAGGCTATATACAGGGGGTACCGGTACAGAGTCAATGTGGAGGCTATATACAGGGGGTACCAGTAGAGAGTCAATGTTGAGGCTATATACAGGGTGTTACGGTACAGAGTCAATGTGGAGACTATATACAGGGTGTTACGATACAGAGTCAATGTGGAGACTATATACAGGGTGTTACGGTACAGAGTCAATGTGGAGGCTATATACAGGGGTTTACGGTACAGAGTCAATGTGGAGGCTATATACAGGGTGTTACGGTACAGAGTCAATGTGGAGGCTATATACAGGGTGTTACGGTACAGAGTCAATGTGGAGGCTACATACAGGGGGTACCGGTACAGAGTCAATGTGGAGGCTATATACAGGGTGTTACGGTACAGAGTCAATGTGGAGGCTATATACAGCGGGTACCGGTACAGAGTCAATGTGGAGGCTATATACAGGGTGTTACGGTACAGAGTCAATGTGGAGGCTATATACAGGGGGTACCGGTACAGAGTCAATGTGGAGGCTATATACAGGGTGTTACGGTACAGAGTCAATGTGGAGGCTATATACAGGGTGTACCGGTACAGAGTCAATGTGGAGGCTATATACAGGGGGTACCGGTACAGAGTCAATGTGGAGGCTATATACAGGGGGTACCGGTACAGAGTCAATGTGGAGGCTATATACAGGGGGTTGTGGTACAGAGTCAATGTGGAGGCTATATACAGGGGGTACCGGTACAGAGTCAATGTGGAGGCTATATACTGGGTGTACCGGTACAGAGTGAATGTGGAGACTATATACAGGGGGTACCGGTACAGAGTCAATGTGGAGGCTATATACAGGGTGTTACGGTACAGAGTCAATGTGGATGCTATATACAGGGGGTACCGGTACAGAGTCAATGTGGAGACTATATACAGGGTGTTACGGTACAGAGTCAATGTGGAGACTATATACAGGGTGTTACGGTACAGAGTCAATGTGGAGGCTATATACAGGGTGTACCGGTACAGAGTCAATGTGGAGACTATATACAGGGGGTACCGGTACAGAGTCAATGTGGAGGCTATATACAGGGGGTACCGGTACAGAGTCAATGTGGAGGATATATACAGGGGGTACCGGTACAGAGTCAATGTGGAGACTATATACAGGGGGTACCGGTACAGAGTCAATGTGGAGGCTATATACAGGGGGTACCGGTACAGAGTCAATGTGGAGACTATATACAGGGTATTACGGTACAGAGTCAATGTGGAGGCTATATACAGGGTGTACCGGTACAGAGTCAATGTGGAGGCTATATACAGGGGGTTGTGGTACAGAGTCAGTGTGGAGGCTATATACAGGGGGTACCGGTACAGAGTCAATGTGGAGGCTATATACAGGGGCCACCGGTACAGAGTCAATGTGGAGGCTATATACAGGGGGTACCGGTACAGAGTCAATGTGGAGACTATATACAGGATGTTACGGTACAGAGTCAACGTGGAGGCTATATACAGGGTATTACGGTACAGAGTCAATGTGGAGGCTATATACAGGGTGTACCGGTACAGAGTCAATGTGGAGGCTATATACAGGGGGTTGTGGTACAGAGTCAATGTGGAGGCTATATACAGGGGGTACCGGTACAGAGTCAATGTGGAGGCTATATACAGGGGGTACCGGTACAGAGTCAATGTGGAGACTATATACAGGGTATTACGGTACAGAGTCAATGTGGAGGCTATATACAGGGTGTACCGGTACAGAGTCAATGTGGAGGCTATATACAGGGGGTACCGGTACAGAGTCAATGTGGAGGCTATATACAGGGGGTACCGGTACAGAGTCAATGTGGAGGCTATATACAGGGTGTAACGGTACAGAGTGAATGTGGAGACTAAATACAGGGGGTACCGGTACAGAGTCAATGTGGAGGCTATATACAGGGGGTACCGGTACAGAGTCAATGTAGAGGCTATATACAGGGTGTACCGGTACAGAGTCAATGTGGAGGCTATATACAGTGTGTTACGGTACAGAGTCAATGTGGAGGCTATATACAGGGGGTACCAGTAGAGAGTCAATGTGGAGGCTATATACAGGGTGTTACGGTACAGAGTCAATGTGGAGGCTATATACAGGGGGTACCGGTACAGAGTCAATGTGGAGGCTATATACAGGGGGTACCAGTAGAGAGTCAATGTTGAGGCTATATACAGGGGGTACCGGTACAGAGTCAATGTGGAGGCTATATACAGGGGATACCGGTACAGAGTCAATGTGGAGGCTATATACAGGGGGTACCAGTAGAGAGTCAATGTGGAGGCTATATACAGGGTGTTACGGTACAGAGTCAATGTGGAGACTATATACAGGGTGTTACGATACAGAGTCAATGTGGAGACTATATACAGGGTGTTACGGTACAGAGTCAATGTGGAGGCTATATACAGGGGTTTACGGTACAGAGTCAATGTGGAGGCTATATACAGGGTGTTACGGTACAGAGTCAATGTGGAGGCTATATACAGGGTGTTACGGTACAGAGTCAATGTGGAGGCTATATACAGGGGGTACCGGTACAGAGTCAATGTGGAGACTATATACAGGGTGTTACGGTACAGAGTCAATGTGGAGGCTATATACAGCGGGTACCGGTACAGAGTCAATGTGGAGGCTATATACAGGGTGTTACGGTACAGAGTCAATGTGGAGGCTATATACAGGGGGTACCGGTACAGAGTCAATGTGGAGGCTATATACAGGGTGTTACGGTACAGAGTCAATGTGGAGGCTATATACAGGGGGTACCGGTACAGAGTCAATGTGGAGGCTATATACAGGGGGTACCGGTACAGAGTCAATGTGGAGGCTATATACAGGGGGTTGTGGTACAGAGTCAATGTGGAGGCTATATACAGGGGGTACCGGTACAGAGTCAATGTGGAGGCTATATACTGGGTGTACCGGTACAGAGTGAATGTGGAGACTATATACAGGGGGTACCGGTACAGAGTCAATGTGGAGGCTATATACAGGGTGTACCGGTACAGAGTCAATGTGGAGGCTATATACAGGGGGTACCGGTACAGAGTCAATGTGGAGGCTATATACAGGGTGTTACGGTACAGAGTCAATGTGTAGACTATATACAGGGGGTACCGGTACAGAGTCAATGTGGAGGCTATATACAGGGGGTACCGGTACAGAGTCAATGTGGAGACTATATACAGGGTGTTACGGTACAGAGTCAATGTGGAGACTATATACAGGGGGTACCGGTACAGAGTCAATGTGGAGGCTATATACAGGGTGTTACGGTACAGAGTCAATGTGGAGGCTATATACAGTGTGTTATGGTACAGAGTCAATGTGGAGGTTATATACAGGGTGTTATGGTACAGAGTCAATGTGGAGGCTATATACAGGGTGTTACGGTACAGAGTCAATGTGGAGGCTATATACAGGGGGTACCGGTATAGATTTAATGTGGAGACTATATACAGGGGGTACCGGTACAGAGTCAATGTGGAGGCTATATACTGGGTGTACCGGTACAGAGTGAATGTGGAGACTATATACAGGGGGTACCGGTACAGAGTCAATGTGGAGGCTATATACAGGGTGTACCGGTACAGAGTCAATGTGGAGGCTATATACAGGGGGTACCGGTACAGAGTCAATATGGAAGCTATATACAGGGTGTACCGGTACAGAGTCAATGTGGAGGCTATATACAGGGGGTACCGGTACAGAGTCAATGTGGAGGCTATATACAGGGTGTACTGGTACAGAGTGAATTTGGAGGCTATATACAGGGTGTACCGGTACAGAGTCAATGTGGAGGATATATACAGGGGGTACCGGTACAGAGTCAATGTGGAGACTATATACAGGGGGTACCGGTACAGAGTCAATGTGGAGGCTATATACAGGGGGTACCGGTACAGAGTCAATGTGGAGGCTATATACAGGGGGTTGTGGTACAGAGTCAATGTGGAGGCTATATACAGGGGGTACCGGTACAGAGTCAATGTGGAGGCTATATACTGGGTGTACCGGTACAGAGTGAATGTGGAGACTATATACAGGGGGTACCGGTACAGAGTCAATGTGGAGGCTATATACAGGGTGTTACGGTACAGAGTCAATGTGGATGCTATATACAGGGGGTACCGGTACAGAGTCAATGTGGAGACTATATACAGGGTGTTACGGTACAGAGTCAATGTGGAGACTATATACAGGGTGTTACGGTACAGAGTCAATGTGGAGGCTATATACAGGGTGTACCGGTACAGAGTCAATGTGGAGACTATATACAGGGGGTACCGGTACAGAGTCAATGTGGAGGCTATATACAGGGGGTACCGGTACAGAGTCAATGTGGAGGATATATACAGGGGGTACCGGTACAGAGTCAATGTGGAGACTATATACAGGGGGTACCGGTACAGAGTCAATGTGGAGGCTATATACAGGGGGTACCGGTACAGAGTCAATGTGGAGACTATATACAGGGTATTACGGTACAGAGTCAATGTGGAGGCTATATACAGGGTGTACCGGTACAGAGTCAATGTGGAGGCTATATACAGGGGGTTGTGGTACAGAGTCAGTGTGGAGGCTATATACAGGGGGTACCGGTACAGAGTCAATGTGGAGGCTATATACAGGGGCCACCGGTACAGAGTCAATGTGGAGGCTATATACAGGGGGTACCGGTACAGAGTCAATGTGGAGACTATATACAGGATGTTACGGTACAGAGTCAACGTGGAGGCTATATACAGGGTATTACGGTACAGAGTCAATGTGGAGGCTATATACAGGGTGTACCGGTACAGAGTCAATGTGGAGGCTATATACAGGGGGTTGTGGTACAGAGTCAATGTGGAGGCTATATACAGGGGGTACCGGTACAGAGTCAATGTGGAGGCTATATACAGGGGGTACCGGTACAGAGTCAATGTGGAGACTATATACAGGGTATTACAGTACAGAGTCAATGTGGAGGCTATATACAGGGTGTACCGGTACAGAGTCAATGTGGAGGCTATATACAGGGGGTACCGGTACAGAGTCAATGTGGAGGCTATATACAGGGGGTACCGGTACAGAGTCAATGTGGAGGCTATATACAGGGTGTAACGGTACAGAGTGAATGTGGAGACTAAATACAGGGGGTACCGGTACAGAGTCAATGTGGAGGCTATATACAGGGGGTACCGGTACAGAGTCAATGTAGAGGCTATATACAGGGTGTACCGGTACAGAGTCAATGTGGAGGCTATATACAGTGTGTTACGGTACAGAGTCAATGTGGAGGCTATATACAGGGGGTACCAGTAGAGAGTCAATGTGGAGGCTATATACAGGGTGTTACGGTACAGAGTCAATGTGGAGGCTATATACAGGGGGTACCGGTACAGAGTCAATGTGGAGGCTATATACAGGGGGTACCAGTAGAGAGTCAATGTTGAGGCTATATACAGGGGGTACCGGTACAGAGTCAATGTGGAGGCTATATACAGGGGGTACCGGTACAGAGTCAATGTGGAGGCTATATACAGGGGGTACCAGTAGAGAGTCAATGTGGAGGCTATATACAGGGTGTTACGGTACAGAGTCAATGTGGAGACTATATACAGGGTGTTACGATACAGAGTCAATGTGGAGACTATATACAGGGTGTTACGGTACAGAGTCAATGTGGAGGCTATATACAGGGGTTTACGGTACAGAGTCAATGTGGAGGCTATATACAGGGTGTTACGGTACAGAGTCAATGTGGAGGCTATATACAGGGTGTTACGGTACAGAGTCAATGTGGAGGCTATATACAGGGGGTACCGGTACAGAGTCAATGTGGAGACTATATACAGGGTGTTACGGTACAGAGTCAATGTGGAGGCTATATACAGCGGGTACCGGTACAGAGTCAATGTGGAGGCTATATACAGGGTGTTACGGTACAGAGTCAATGTGGAGGCTATATACAGGGGGTACCGGTACAGAGTCAATGTGGAGGCTATATACAGGGTGTTACGGTACAGAGTCAATGTGGAGGCTATATACAGGGGGTACCGGTACAGAGTCAATGTGGAGGCTATATACAGGGGGTACCGGTACAGAGTCAATGTGGAGGCTATATACAGGGGGTTGTGGTACAGAGTCAATGTGGAGGCTATATACAGGGGGTACCGGTACAGAGTCAATGTGGAGGCTATATACTGGGTGTACCGGTACAGAGTGAATGTGGAGACTATATACAGGGGGTACCGGTACAGAGTCAATGTGGAGGCTATATACAGGGTGTACCGGTACAGAGTCAATGTGGAGGCTATATACAGGGGGTACCGGTACAGAGTCAATGTGGAGGCTATATACAGGGTGTTACGGTACAGAGTCAATGTGTAGACTATATACAGGGGGTACCGGTACAGAGTCAATGTGGAGGCTATATACAGGGGGTACCGGTACAGAGTCAATGTGGAGACTATATACAGGGTGTTACGGTACAGAGTCAATGTGGAGACTATATACAGGGGGGTACCGGTACAGAGTCAATGTGGAGGCTATATACAGGGTGTTACGGTACAGAGTCAATGTGGAGGCTATATACAGTGTGTTATGGTACAGAGTCAATGTGGAGGTTATATACAGGGTGTTATGGTACAGAGTCAATGTGGAGGCTATATACAGGGTGTTACGGTACAGAGTCAATGTGGAGGCTATATACAGGGGGTACCGGTATAGATTTAATGTGGAGACTATATACAGGGGGTACCGGTACAGAGTCAATGTGGAGGCTATATACTGGGTGTACCGGTACAGAGTGAATGTGGAGACTATATACAGGGGGTACCGGTACAGAGTCAATGTGGAGGCTATATACAGGGTGTACCGGTACAGAGTCAATGTGGAGGCTATATACAGGGGGTACCGGTACAGAGTCAATATGGAAGCTATATACAGGGTGTACCGGTACAGAGTCAATGTGGAGGCTATATACAGGGGGTACCGGTACAGAGTCAATGTGGAGGCTATATACAGGGTGTACTGGTACAGAGTGAATTTGGAGGCTATATACAGGGTGTACCGGTACAGAGTCAATGTGGAGGCTATATACAGGGTGTACCGGTACAGAGTCAATGTGGAGGCTATATACAGGGTGTACCGGTACAGAGTCAATGTGGAGACTATATACAGGGGGTTCCGGTACAGAGTCAATGTGGATGCTATATACAGGGGGTACCGGTACAGAGTCAATGTGGAGGCTATGTACAGGGTGTTACGGTACAGAGTCATTGTGGAGGCTATATACAGGGGGTACCGGTACAGAGTCAATGTGGAGGCTATATACAGGGTGTTACGGTACAGAGTCAATGTGGAGGCTATATACAGGGTGTACCGGTACAGAGTCAATGTGGAGGCTATATACAGGGGGTACCGGTACAGAGTCAATGTGGAGGCTATATACAGGGGGTACCGGTACAGAGTCAATGTGGAGGCTATATACAGGGGGTTGTGGTACAGAGTCAATGTGGAGGCTATATACAGGGGGTACCAGTACAGAGTCAATGTGGAGGCTATATACAGGGGGTACCGGTACAGAGTCAATGTGGAGGCTATATACAGGGGGTACCAGTACAGAGTCAATGTGGAGGCTATATACAGGGTGTACCGGTACAGAGTCAATGTGGAGGCTATATACAGGGGGTACCGGTACAGAGTCAATGTGGAGGCTATATACAGGGTGTTACGGTACAGAGTCAATGTGTAGACTATATACAGGGGGTACCGGTACAGAGTCAATGTGGAGGCTATATACAGGGGGTACCGGTACAGAGTCAATTTGGAGACTATATACAGGGTGTTATGGTACAGAGTCAATGTGGACGCTATATACAGGGGGTACCGGTACAGAGTCAATGTGGAGGCTATATACAGGGTGTTACGGTACAGAGTCAATGTGGAGGCTATATACAGGGGGTACCGGTACAGAGTCAATGTGGAGGCTATATACAGGGTGTTACGGTACAGAGTCAATGTGGAGGCTATATACAGTGTGTTATGGTACAGAGTCAATGTGGAGGTTATATACAGGGTGTTATGGTACAGAGTCAATGTGGAGGCTATATACAGGGTGTTACGGTACAGAGTCAATGTGGAGGCTATATACAGGGGGTACCGGTAGAGAGTCAATGTGGAGACTATATACAGGGGGTACCGGTACAGAGTCAATGTGGAGGTTATATACAGGGGGTACCGGTACAGAGTCAATGTGGAGACTATATACAGGGTGTTACGGTACAGAGTCAATGTGGAGGCTATATACAGGGTGTTACTGTACAGAGTCAATGTGGAGGCTATATACAGGGGCCACCGGTACAGAGTCAATGTGGAGACTATATACAGGGGGTACCGGTACAGAGTCAATGTGGAGGCTATATACAGGGTGTACCGGTACAGAGTCAATGTGGAGGCTATATACAGGGGGTACCGGTACAGAGTCAATGTGGAAGCTATATACAGGGTGTACCGGTACAGAGTCAATGTGGAGGCTATATACAGGGGGTACCGGTACAGAGTCAATGTGGAGGCTATATACAGGGTGTACTAGTACAGAGTGAATTTGGAGGCTATATACAGGGTGTACCGGTACAGAGTCAATGTGGAGGCTATATACAGGGTGTACCGGTACAGAGTCAATGTGGAGGCTCTATACAGGGGGTACCGGTACAGAGTCAATGTGGAGGCTATATACAGGGTGTACCGGTACAGAGTCAATGTGGAGACTATATACAGGGGGTTCCGGTACAGAGTCAATGTGGAGGCTATGTACAGGGTGTTACGGTACAGAGTCATTGTGGAGGCTATATACAGGGGGTACCGGTACAGAGTCAATGTGGAGGCTATATACAGGGTGTTACGGTACAGAGTCAATGTGGAGGCTATATACAGGGGGTACCGGTACAGAGTCAATTTGGAGGCTATATACAGGGTGTAATGGTACAGAGTCAATGTGGAGGCTATATAAAGGGGGTACCGGTACAGAGTCAATGTGGAGGCTATATACAGGGGGTACCGGTACAGAATCAATGTGGAGACTATATACAGGGTGTTACGGTACAGAGTCAATATGGAGGCTATATACAGGGTGTACCGGTACAGAGTCAATGTGGAGGCTATATACAGGGGGTACCGGTACAGAGTCAATGTGGAGGCTATATACAGGGTATCACGGTACAGAGTCAATATGGAGGCTATATACAGGGTGTACCGGTACAGAGTCAATGTGGAGGCTATATACAGGTTGTACCGGTACAGAGTCAATGTGGAGGCTATATACAGGGTGTACCGGTACAGAGTCAATGTGGAGGCTCTATACAGGGTATTACGGTACAGAGTCAATGTGGAGGCTATATACAGGGTGTACCGGTACAGAGTCAATGTGGAGGCTATATACAGCGGGTACCGGTACAGAGTCAATGTGGAGGCTATATACAGGGTGTTACGGTACAGAGTCAATGTGGAGGCTATATACAGGGGGTACCGGTACAGAGTCAATGTGGAGGCTATATACAGGGTGTTAAGGTACAGAGTCAATGTGGAGGCTATATACAGGGTGTACCGGTACAGAGTCAATGTGGAGGCTATATACAGGGGGTACCGGTACAGAGTCAATGTGGAGGCTATATACAGGGGGTTGTGGTACAGAGTCAATATGGAGGCTATATACAGGGGGTACCGGTACAGAGTCAATGTGGAGGCTATATACTGGGTGTACCGGTACAGAGTGAATGTGGAGACTATATACAGGGGGTACCGGTACAGAGTCAATGTGGAGGCTATATACAGGGGGTACCAGTACAGAGTCAATGTGGAGGCTATATACAGGGTGTACCGGTACAGAGTCAATGTGGAGGCTATATACAGGGGGTACCGGTACAGAGTCAATGTGGAGGCTATATACAGGGTGTTACGGTACAGAGTCAATGTGGAGACTATATACAGGGGGTACCGGTACAGAGTCAATGTGGAGGCTATATACAGGGGGTACCGGTACAGAGTCAATGTGGAGACTATATACAGGGTGTTACGGTACAGAGTCAATGTGGAGACTATATACAGGGGGTACCGGTACAGAGTCAATGTGGAGGCTATATACAGGGTGTTACGGTACAGAGTCAATGTGGAGGCTATATACAGGGGGTACCGGTACAGAGTCAATGTGGAGGCTATATACAGGGTGTTACGGTACAGAGTCAATGTGGAGGCTATATACAGTGTGTTATGGTACAGAGTCAATGTGGAGGTTATATACAGGGTGTTATGGTACAGAGTCAATGTGGAGGCTATATACAGGGTGTACCGGTACAGAGTCAATGTGGAGGCTATATACAGGGGGTACCGGTACAGAGTCAATGTGGAGGCTATATACAGGGGGTACCGGTACAGAGTCAATGTGGAGGCTATATACAGGGGGTTGTGGTACAGAGTCAATGTGGAGGCTATATACAGGGGGTACCAGTACAGAGTCAATGTGGAGGCTATATACAGGGGGTACCGGTACAGAGTCAATGTGGAGGCTATATACAGGGGGTACCAGTACAGAGTCAATGTGGAGGCTATATACAGGGTGTACCGGTACAGAGTCAATGTGGAGGCTATATACAGGGGGTACCGGTACAGAGTCAATGTGGAGGCTATATACAGGGTGTTACGGTACAGAGTCAATGTGTAGACTATATACAGGGGGTACCGGTACAGAGTCAATGTGGAGGCTATATACAGGGGGTACCGGTACAGAGTCAATTTGGAGACTATATACAGGGTGTTATGGTACAGAGTCAATGTGGACACTATATACAGGGGGTACCGGTACAGAGTCAATGTGGAGGCTATATACAGGGTGTTACGGTACAGAGTCAATGTGGAGGCTATATACAGGGGGTACCGGTACAGAGTCAATGTGGAGGCTATATACAGGGTGTTACGGTACAGAGTCAATGTGGAGGCTATATACAGTGTGTTATGGTACAGAGTCAATGTGGAGGTTATATACAGGGTGTTATGGTACAGAGTCAATGTGGAGGCTATATACAGGGTGTTACGGTACAGAGTCAATGTGGAGGCTATATACAGGGGGTACCGGTAGAGAGTCAATGTGGAGACTATATACAGGGGGTACCGGTACAGAGTCAATGTGGAGGTTATATACAGGGGGTACCGGTACAGAGTCAATGTGGAGACTATATACAGGGTGTTACGGTACAGAGTCAATGTGGAGGCTATATACAGGGTGTTACTGTACAGAGTCAATGTGGAGGCTATATACAGGGGCCACCGGTACAGAGTCAATGTGGAGACTATATACAGGGGGTACCGGTACAGAGTCAATGTGGAGGCTATATACAGGGTGTACCGGTACAGAGTCAATGTGGAGGCTATATACAGGGGGTACCGGTACAGAGTCAATGTGGAAGCTATATACAGGGTGTACCGGTACAGAGTCAATGTGGAGGCTATATACAGGGGGTACCGGTACAGAGTCAATGTGGAGGCTATATACAGGGTGTACTAGTACAGAGTGAATTTGGAGGCTATATACAGGGTGTACCGGTACAGAGTCAATGTGGAGGCTATATACAGGGTGTACCGGTACAGAGTCAATGTGGAGGCTCTATACAGGGGGTACCGGTACAGAGTCAATGTGGAGGCTATATACAGGGTGTACCGGTACAGAGTCAATGTGGAGACTATATACAGGGGGTTCCGGTACAGAGTCAATGTGGAGGCTATGTACAGGGTGTTACGGTACAGAGTCATTGTGGAGGCTATATACAGGGGGTACCGGTACAGAGTCAATGTGGAGGCTATATACAGGGTGTTACGGTACAGAGTCAATGTGGAGGCTATATACAGGGGGTACCGGTACAGAGTCAATTTGGAGGCTATATACAGGGTGTTATGGTACAGAGTCAATGTGGAGGCTATATAAAGGGGGTACCGGTACAGAGTCAATGTGGAGGCTATATACAGGGGGTACCGGTACAGAATCAATGTGGAGACTATATACAGGGTGTTACGGTACAGAGTCAATATGGAGGCTATATACAGGGTGTACCGGTACAGAGTCAATGTGGAGGCTATATACAGGGGGTACCGGTACAGAGTCAATGTGGAGGCTATATACAGGGTGTCACGGTACAGAGTCAATATGGAGGCTATATACAGGGTGTACCGGTACAGAGTCAATGTGGAGGCTATATACAGGTTGTACCGGTACAGAGTCAATGTGGAGGCTATATACAGGGTGTACCGGTACAGAGCCAATGTGGAGGCTCTATACAGGGTATTACGGTACAGAGTCAATGTGGAGGCTATATACAGGGTGTACCGGTACAGAGTCAATGTGGAGGCTATATACAGCGGGTACCGGTACAGAGTCAATGTGGAGGCTATATACAGGGTGTTACGGTACAGAGTCAATGTGGAGGCAATATACAGGGGGTACCGGTACAGAGTCAATGTGGAGGCTATATACAGGGTGTTACGGTACAGAGTCAATGTGGAGGCTATATACAGGGTGTACCGGTACAGAGTCAATGTGGAGGCTATATACAGGGGGTACCGGTACAGAGTCAATGTGGAGGCTATATACAGGGGGTTGTGGTACAGAGTCAATATGGAGGCTATATACAGGGGGTACCGGTACAGAGTCAATGTGGAGGCTATATACTGGGTGTACCGGTACAGAGTGAATGTGGAGACTATATACAGGGGGTACCGGTACAGAGTCAATGTGGAGGCTATATACAGGGGGTACCAGTACAGAGTCAATGTGGAGGCTATATACAGGGTGTACCGGTACAGAGTCAATGTGGAGGCTATATACAGGGGGTACCGGTACAGAGTCAATGTGGAGGCTATATACAGGGTGTTACGGTACAGAGTCAATGTGGAGACTATATACAGGGGGTACCGGTACAGAGTCAATGTGGAGGCTATATACAGGGGGTACCGGTACAGAGTCAATGTGGAGACTATATACAGGGTGTTACGGTACAGAGTCAATGTGGAGACTATATACAGGGGTACCGGTACAGAGTCAATGTGGAGGCTATATACAGGGTGTTACGGTACAGAGTCAATGTGGAGGCTATATACAGGGGGTACCGGTACAGAGTCAATGTGGAGGCTATATACAGGGTGTTACGGTACAGAGTCAATGTGGAGGCTATATACAGTGTGTTATGGTACAGAGTCAATGTGGAGGTTATATACAGGGTGTTATGGTACAGAGTCAATGTGGAGGCTATATACAGGGTGTTACGGTACAGAGTCAATGTGGAGGCTATATACAGGGGGTACCGGTATAGAGTCAATGTGGAGACTATATACAGGGGGTACCGGTACAGAGTCAATGTGGAGGTTATATACAGGGGGTACCGGTACAGAGTCAATGTGGAGACTATATACAGGGTGTTACGGTACAGAGTCAATGTGGAGGCTATATACAGGGTGTTACTGTACAGAGTCAATGTGGAGGCTATATACAGGGGCCACCGGTACAGAGTCAATGTGGAGACTATATACAGGGGGTACCGGTACAGAGTCAATGTGGAGGCTATATACAGGGTGTACCGGTACAGAGTCAATGTGGAGGCTATATACAGGGGGTACCGGTACAGAGTCAATGTGGAAGCTATATACAGGGTGTACCGGTACAGAGTCAATGTGGAGGCTATATACAGGGTGTACCGGTACAGAGTCAATGTGGAGACTATATACAGGGGGTTCCGGTACAGAGTCAATGTGGATGCTATATACAGGGGGTACTGGTACAGAGTCAATGTGGAGGCTATGTACAGGGTGTTACGGTACAGAGTCAATGTGGAGGCTATATACAGGGGGTACCGGTATAGTGTCAATGTGGAGGCTATATACAGGGTGTTACGGTACAGAGTCAATGTGGAGGCTATATACAGGGTGTTATGGTACAGAGTCAATGTGGAGGCTATATAAAGGGTGTTACGGTACAGAGTCAATGTGGAGGCTATATACAGGGTGTACCGGTACAGAGTCAATGTGGAGGCTATATACAGGTTGTACCGGTACAGAGTCAATGTGGAGGCTATATACAGGGGGTGCCGGTACAGAGTCAATGTGCGGGGGCACCGGTTAGTCGAGGTAAATGAGGTAATATGTACATGTAGTTAGAGTTATTTACGTGACTATGCATAGATAATAACAACAGAGAGTAGCAGCAGCGTAGGGGGGGGGGGGGGGGGGGGCAATGCATATAGTCTGGGTAGCCATTTGACTAGATGTTCAGGAGTCTTATGGCTTGAGGGTAGGAGCTGTTTAGAAGCCTCTTGGACCTAGACTTGGTGCTCCGGTATCGCTTGCCCTGCGGTAGCAGAGAGAACAGACTATGACTAGGGTTGCTGGAGTCTTTGACCATTTGCAGGGCCTTCCTCTGACACCGCCTGGTATAGAGGTCCTGGATGGCAGGAAGCTTGGCCCCAGTGATGTACTGGGCCGTACGCACTACCCTCTGTAGTGCTTTGCGGTCGGAGGCCGAGCAGTTGCCGTACCAGGCAGTGATGCAACCAGTCAGGATTCTCTCGTTGTGTTGTATGTTGTGTTGTATGTTGTGTTGTGTGGTGTGTTGTGTTGTATGTTGTGTTGTATGTTGTGTTGTGTGGTGTGTGTTTTATGTTGTGTTGTGTGGTGTGTTGTGTTGTATGTTGTGTTGTATGTTGTTTGTGGTGTTGTATGTTGTGTTGTGTGTTGTATGTTGTGTCGTGTTGTTGTATGTTGTGTGTGGTGTGTTGTGTGTTGTGTGTTGTGTTGAATGTTGTGTTGTATGTTGTGTTGTATGTTGTGATGTGTGGTGTGTTGTATGTTGTGTGGTGTGTGTTGTATGTTGTGTGATGTGTTGTATGTTGTGTTGTATGTTGTGCTGTGTGTTGTGGTGTGTTGTGTGTTGTATGTTGTGTTGTATGTTGTGTTGTGTGTTGTATGTTGTGTGGTGTGTTGTATTTTGTGTTGTGTTGTATGTTGTGTTGTGTGTTGTATGTTGTGTTGTGTGTTGTATGTTGTGTTGTGTGTTGTGTGTTGTGTGTTGTATGTTGTGTTGTGTGTTGTATGTTGTGTTGTATGTTGTATGTTGTGTTGTGTTGTGTTGTGTGTTGTATGTTGTGTTGTGTGTTGTGAGTGTTGTGTTGTGTGTTGTATGTTGTGTTGTGTGTTGTATGTTGTGTTTTATGTTGTATTGTATGTTGTGTTGTGTGGTGTGTTGTGTGTTGTATGTTGTGTTGTATGTTGTGTTGTGTGTTGTATGTTGTGTTGTATGTTGTGTTGTATTTTCTGTTGTGTTGTATGTTGTATGTTGTGTTGTGTGTTGTATGTTGTGTTGTGTGTGTTGTATGTTGTGTTGTGTGTTGCATGTTGTGTTGTGTGTTGTGTGTTGTATGTTGTGTTGTATTTTGTGTTGTATTTTGTGTTGTGTTGTATGTTGTATGTTGTGTTGTGTGTTGTATGTTGTGTTGTGTGTTGTATGTTGTGTTGTGTGTTGTATGTTGTGTTGTATTTTGTGTTGTGTTGTATGTTGTATCTTGTGTTGCATGTTGTATGTTGTGTTATGTTGTGTTGTGTGTTGTATGTTGTGTTGTATGTTGTGTTGTATGTTGTGTTGTGTGGTGTGTTGTGTGTTTTATGTTGTGTTGTATTCTGTGTTGTGTTGTGTTATAGTGTGTTCTCATTAGGAATAAGGCTAGGATAAGGTTGTGGTCAGTATGTACCTGCCTGCAGATGTCTGTCTTGGACACATACCACACTCAGGTAGTCATCATGTGATCCTTGTGTTGAGTTGTGTGTTTTGTTGTTGTGTTGAGTGTTGTGTTGTGTTCTGTGTTGTGTCATGTTGTGTGTTGTGTTGAATGTTGTGTTTTGTGTTGTTTGCTGTGTTTTGTGTTCCTCCAGGGTCGGTAGAATCTTCATAGGAGACAGAGATCTAGTATCTAGATAGGAGACAGAGACATCTAGTATCTAGATAGGAGACAGAGACATCTAGTATCTAGATAGGAGACAGAGACATCTAGTATCTAGATACGAGACAGAGACATCTAGTATCTAGATAGGAGACAGAGACATCTAGTATCTTTATAGGAGACAGAGACATCTAGTATCTAGATAGGAGACAGAGACATCTAGTATCTAGATAGGAGACAGAGACATCTAGTATCTAGATAGGAGACAGAGACATCTAGTATCTAGATAGGAGACAGAGACATCTAGTATCTAGATAGGAGACAGAGACATCTAGTATCTAGATAGGAGACAGAGACATCTAGTATCTAGATAGGAGACAGAGACATCTAGTATCTAGATAGGAGACAGAGACATCTAGTATCTAGATAGGAGACAGAGACATCTAGTATCTAGATAGGAGACAGAGACATCTAGTATCTAGATAGGAGACAGAGACATCTAGTATCTAGATAGGAGACAGAGACATCTAGTATCTAGATAGGAGACAGAGACATCTAGTATCTAGATAGGAGACAGAGACATCTAGTATCTAGATAGGAGACAGAGACATCTAGTATCTAGATAGGAGACAGAGACATCTAGTATCTAGATAGGAGACAGAGACATCTAGTATCTAGATAGGAGACAGAGATATCTAGTATCTAGATAGGAGACAGAGACATCTAGTATCTAGATAGGAGACAGAGACATCTAGTATCTAGATAGGAGACAGAGACATCTAGTATCTTTATAGGAGACAGAGACATCTAGTATCTAGATAGGAGACAGAGACATCTGGTATCTAGATAGGAGACAGAGACATCTAGTATCTTTATAGGAGACAGAGACATCTAGTATCTAGATAGGAGACAGAGACATCTAGTATCTAGATAGGAGACAGAGACATCTAGTATCTAGATAGGAGACAGAGACATCTAGTATCTAGATAGGAGACAGAGACATCTAGTATCTTTATAGGAGACAGAGACATCTAGTATCTAGATAGGAGACAGAGACATCTAGTATCTAGATAGGAGACAGAGACATCTAGTATCTAGATAGGAGACAGAGACATCTAGTATCTAGATAGGAGACAGAGACATCTAGTATCTAGATAGGAGACAGAGACATCTAGTATCTTTATAGGAGACAGAGACATCTAGTATCTAGATAGGAGACAGAGACATCTAGTATCTTTATAGGAGACAGAGACATCTAGTATCTTTATAGGAGACAGAGACATCTAGTATCTAGATAGGAGACAGAGACATCTAGTATCTAGATAGGAGACAGAGACATCTAGTATCTAGATAGGAGACAGAGACATCTAGTATCTAGATAGGAGACAGAGACATCTAGTATCTAGATAGGAGACAGAGACATCTAGTATCTAGATAGGAGACAGAGACATCTAGTATCTAGATAGGAGACAGAGACATCTAGTATCTAGATAGGAGACAGAGACATCTAGTATCTAGATAGGAGACAGAGACATCTAGTATCTAGATAGGAGAGAGACATCTAGTATCTAGATAGGAGACAGAGACATCTAGTATCTAGATAGGAGACAGAGACATCTAGTATCTAGATAGGAGACAGAGACATTTACATTACATTTACATTTAAGTCATTTAGCAGACGCTCTTATCCAGAGCGACTTACAAATTGGTGCATTCACCTTATGACATCTAGTATCTAGATTGGAGACAGAGACATCTAGTATCTAGATAGGAGACAGAGACATCTAGTATCTAGATAGGAGACAGAGACATCTAGTATCTAGATAGGAGACAGAGACATCTAGTATCTAGATAGGAGACAGAGACATCTAGTATCTAGATAGGAGACAGAGACATCTAGTATCTAGATAGGAGACAGAGACATCTAGTATCTAGATAGGAGACAGAGACATCTAGTATCTAGATAGGAGAGAGACATCTAGTATCTAGATAGGAGAGAGACATCTAGTATCTAGATAGGAGACAGAGACATCTAGTATCTAGATAGGAGACAGAGACATCTAGTATCTTTATAGGAGACAGAGACATCTAGTATCTAGATAGGAGACAGAGACATCTAGTATCTAGATAGGAGACAGAGACATCTAGTATCTAGATAGGAGACAGAGACATCTAGTATCTAGATAGGAGACAGAGACATCTAGTATCTAGATAGGAGACAGAGACATCTAGTATCTTTATAGGAGACAGAGACATCTAGTATCTAGATAGGAGACAGAGACATCTAGTATCTTTATAGGAGACAGAGACATCTAGTATCTTTATAGGAGACAGAGACATCTAGTATCTAGATAGGAGACAGAGACATCTAGTATCTAGATAGGAGACAGAGACATCTAGTATCTAGATAGGAGACAGAGACATCTAGTATCTAGATAGGAGACAGAGACATCTAGTATCTAGATAGGAGAGAGACATCTAGTATCTAGATAGGAGACAGAGACATCTAGTATCTAGATAGGAGACAGAGACATCTAGTATCTAGATAGGAGACAGAGACATTTACATTACATTTACATTTAAGTCATTTAGCAGACGCTCTTATCCAGAGCGACTTACAAATTGGTGCATTCACCTTATGACATCTAGTATCTAGATTGGAGACAGAGACATCTAGTATCTAGATAGGAGACAGAGACATCTAGTATCTAGATAGGAGACAGAGACATCTAGTATCTAGATAGGAGACAGAGACATCTAGTATCTAGATAGGAGACAGAGACATCTAGTATCTAGATAGGAGACAGAGACATCTAGTATCTAGATAGGAGACAGAGACATCTAGTATCTAGATAGGAGACAGAGACATCTAGTATCTAGATAGGAGACAGAGACATCTAGTATCTAGATAGGAGACAGAGACATCTAGTATCTAGATAGGAGAGAGACATCTAGTATCTAGATAGGAGACAGAGACATCTAGTATCTAGATAGGAGACAGAGACATCTAGTATCTAGATAGGAGACAGAGACATCTAGTATCTAGATAGGAGACAAGACATCTAGTATCTAAATAGGAGAAAGAGACATCTAGTATCTAGATAGGAGACAGAGACATCTAGTATCTAGATAGGAGACAGAGACATCTAGTATCTAGATAGGAGACAGAGACATCTAGTATCTAAATAGGAGACAGAGACATCTAGTATCTAGATAGGAGACAGAGACATCTAGTATCTAGATAGGAGACAGAGACATCTAGTATCTAGATAGGAGACAGAGACATCTAGTATCTAGATAGGAGACAGAGACATCTAGTATCTAGATAGGAGACAGAGACATCTAGTATCTAGATAGGAGACAGAGACATCTAGTATCTAGATAGGAGACAGAGACATCTAGTATCTAGATAGGAGACAGAGACATCTAGTATCTAGATAGGAGACTGAGACATCTAGTATCTAGATAGGAGACAGAGACATCTAGTATCTAGATAGGAGACAGAGACATCTAGTATCTTTATAGGAGACAGAGACATCTAGTATCTAGATAGGAGACAGAGACATCTAGTATCCTTATAGGAGACAGAGACATCTAGTATCTAGATAGGAGACAGAGACATCTAGTATCTAGATAGGAGACAGAGACATCTAGTATCTAGATAGGAGACAGAGACATCTAGTATCTAGATAGGAGACAGAGACATCTAGTATCTAGATAGGAGACAGAGACATCTAGTATCTAGATAGGAGACAGAGACATCTAGTATCTTTATAGGAGACAGAGACATCTAGTATCTTTATAGGAGACAGAGACATCTAGTATCTTTATAGGAGACAGTAACATCTAGTATCCTTATAGGAGACAGAGACATCTAGTATCTAGATAGGAGACAGAGACATCTAGTATCTAGATAGGAGACAGAGACATCTAGTATCTTTATAGGAGACAGAGACATCTAGTATCTAGATAGGAGACAGAGACATCTAGTATCTAGATAGGAGACAGAGACATCTAGTATCTAGATAGGAGACAGAGACATATAGTATCTAGATAGGAGACAGAGACATCTAGTATCTTTATAGGAGACAGAGACATCTAGTATCTTTATAGGAGACAGAGACATCTAGTATCTTTATAGGAGACAGAGACATCTAGTATCTAGATAGGAGACAGAGACATCTAGTATCTAGATAGGAGACAGAGACATCTAGTATCTAGATAGGGGACAGAGACATCTAGTATCTTTATAGGAGACAGAGACATCTAGTATCTTTATAGGAGACAGAGACATCTAGTATCTTTATAGGAGACAGAGACATCTAGTATCTTTATAGGAGACAGAGACATCTAGTATCTAGATAGGAGACAGAGACATCTAATATCTAGATAGGGGACAGAGACATCTAGTATCTTTATAGGAGACAGAGACATCTAGTATCTAGATAGGAGACAGAGACATCTAGTATCTAGATAGGAGACAGATATATCTAGTATCTAGATAGGAGACAGAGACATCTAGTATCTAGATAGGAGACAGAGACATCTAGTATCTTTATAGGAGACAGAGACATCTAGTATCTTCCTAGGAGACAGAGACATCTAGTATCTAGATAGGAGACAGAGACATCTAGAATCTAGATAGGAGACAGAGACATCTAGTATCTAGATAGGAGACAGATACATCTAGTATCTAGATAGGAGACAGAGACATCTAGTATCTAGATAGGAGACAGAGACATCTAGTATCTTTATAGGAGACAGAGACATCTAGTATCTTCATAGGAGACAGAGACATCTAGTATCTAGATAGGAGACAGAGACATCTAGTATCTAGATAGGAGACAGAGACATCTAGTATCTTTATAGGAGACAGAGACATCTAGTATCTTTATAGGAGACAGCGACATCTAGTATCTAGATAGGAGACAGAGACATCTAGTATCTAGATAGGAGACAGAGACATCTAGTATCTTTATAGGAGACAGAGACATCTAACATCTTTATAGGAGACAGAGACATCTAGTATCTTTATAGGAGACAGAGACATCTAGTATCTAGATAGGAGACAGAGACATCTAGTATCTTTATAGGAGACAGAGACATCTAGTATCTTTATAGGAGACAGAGACATCTAGTATCTTTATAGGAGACAGAGACATCTAGTATCTAGATAGGAGACAGAGACATCTAGTATCTAGATAGGAGACAGAGACATCTAGTATCTTTATAGGAGACAGAGACATCTAGTATCTTTATAGGAGACAGAGACATCTAGTATCTTTATAGGAGACAGAGACATATATTATCTTTATAGGAGACAGAGACATCTAGTATCTAGATAGGAGACAGAGACATCTAGTATCTTTATAGGAGACAGAGACATCAGGCATCTTTATAGGAGACAGAGACATCAGGCATCTTTATAGGAGACAGAGACATCTAGTATCTAGATAGGAGACAGAGACATCTAATATCTAGATAGGGGACAGAGACATCTAGTATCTTTATAGGAGACAGAGACATCTAGTATCTAGATAGGAGACAGAGACATCTAGTATCTAGATAGGAGACAGATACATCTAGTATCTAGATAGGAGACAGAGACATCTAGTATCTAGATAGGAGACAGAGACATCTAGTATCTTTATAGGAGACAGAGACATCTAGTATCTTCCTAGGAGACAGAGACATCTAGTATCTAGATAGGAGACAGAGACATCTAGTATCTAGATAGGAGACAGAGACATCTAGTATCTAGATAGGAGACAGATACATCTAGTATCTAGATAGGAGACAGAGACATCTAGTATCTAGATAGGAGACAGAGACATCTAGTATCTTTATAGGAGACAGAGACATCTAGTATCTTCATAGGAGACAGAGACATCTAGTATCTAGATAGGAGACAGAGACATCTAGTATCTAGATAGGAGACAGAGACATCTAGTATCTTTATAGGAGACAGAGACATCTAGTATCTTTATAGGAGACAGCGACATCTAGTATCTAGATAGGAGACAGAAACATCTAGTATCTAGATAGGAGACAGAGACATCTAGTATCTTTATAGGAGACAGAGACATCTAACATCTTTATAGGAGACAGAGACATCTAGTATCTTTATAGGAGACAGAGACATCTAGTATCTAGATAGGAGACAGAGACATCTAGTATCTTTATAGGAGACAGAGACATCTAGTATCTTTGTAGGAGACAGAGACATCTAGTATCTTTATAGGAGACAGAGACATCTAGTATCTAGATAGGAGACAGAGACATCTAGTATCTAGATAGGAGACAGAGACATCTAGTATCTTTATAGGAGACAGAGACATCTAGTATCTTTATAGGAGACAGAGACATCTAGTATCTTTATAGGAGACAGAGACATCTAGTATCTTTATAGGAGACAGAGACATCAGGCATCTTTATAGGAGACAGAGACATCTAACATCTTTATAGGAGACAGAGACATCAGGCATCTTTATAGGAGACAGAGACATCTAGTATCTAGATAGGAGACAGAGACATCTAGTATCTAGATAGGAGACAGAGACATCTAGTATCTTTATAGGAGACAGAGACATCTAGTATCTAGATAGGAGACAGAGACATCTAGTATCTTTATAGGATACAGAGACATCTAGTATCTAGAAAGGAGACAGAGACATCTAGTATTTAGATAGGAGACAGAGACATCTAGTATCTAGATAGGAGACAGAGACATCTAGTATCTAGATAGGAGACAGAGACATCTAGTATCTAGATAGGAGACAGAGACATCTAGTATCTAGATAGGAGACAGAGACATCTAGTATCTAGATAGGAGACAGAGACATCTAGTATCTAGATAGGAGACAGAGACATCTAGTATCTTTATAGGATACAGAGACATCTAGTATCTAGAAAGGAGACAGAGACATCTAGTATTTAGATAGGAGACAGAGACATCTAGTATCTAGATAGGAGACAGAGACATCTAGTATCTAGATAGGAGACAGAGACATCTAGTATCTAGATAGGAGACAGAGACATCTAGTATCTAGATAGGAGACAGAGACATCTAGTATCTAGATAGGAGACAGAGACATCTAGTATCTAGATAGGAGACAGAGACATCTAGTATCTTTATAGGAGACAGAGACATCTAGTATCTAGATAGGAGACAGAGACATCTAGTATCCTTATAGGAGACAGAGACATCTAGTATCTAGATAGGAGACAGAGACATCTAGTATCTAGATAGGATACAGAGACATCTAGTATCTAGATAGGAGACAGAGACATCTAGTATCTAGATAGGAGACAGAGACATCTAGTATCTAGATAGGAGACAGAGACTTTTAGTATCTAGATAGGAGACAGAGACATCTAGTATCTTTATAGGAGACAGAGACATCTAGTATCTTTATAGGAGACAGAGACATCTAGTATCTTTATAGGAGACAGAGACATCTAGTATCCTTATAGGAGACAGAGACATCTAGTATCTAGATAGGAGACAGAGACATCTAGTATCTAGATAGGAGACAGAGACATCTAGTATCTAGATAGGAGACAGAGACATCTAGTATCTTTATAGGAGACAGAGACATCTAGTATCTAGATAGGAGACAGAGACATATAGTATCTAGATAGGAGACAGAGACATATAGTATCTAGATAGGAGACAGAGACATCTAGTATCTAGATAGGAGACAGAGACATCTAGTATCTAGATAGGAGACAGAGACATCTAGTATCTTTATAGGATACAGAGACATCTAGTATCTAGAAAGGAGACAGAGACATCTAGTATCTAGATAGGAGACAGAGACATCTAGTATCTAGATAGGAGACAGAGACATCTAGTATCTAGATAGGAGACAGAGACATCTAGTATCTAGATAGGAGACTGAGACATCTAGTATCTAGATAGGAGACAGAGACATCTAGTATCTAGATAGGAGACAGAGACATCCAGTATCTAGATAGGAGACAGAGACATCTAGTATCTTTATAGGAGACAGAGACATCTAGTATCTAGATAGGAGACAGAGACATCTAGTATCCTTATAGGAGACAGAGACATCTAGTATCTAGATAGGAGACAGAGACATCTAGTATCTAGATAGGAGACAGAGACATCTAGTATCTAGATAGGAGACAGAGACATCTAGTATCTAGATAGGAGACAGAGACATCTAGTATCTAGATAGGAGACAGAGACATCTAGGATCTAGATAGGAGACAGAGACATCTAGTATCTTTATAGGAGACAGAGACATCTAGTATCTTTATAGGAGACAGAGACATCTAGTATCTTTATAGGAAACAGAGACATCTAGTATCCTTATAGGAGACAGAGACATCTAGTATCTAGATAGGAGACAGAGACATCTAGTATCTTTATAGGAGACAGAGACATCTAGTATCTTTATAGGAGACAGAGACATCTAGTATCTTTATAGGAGACAGAGACATCTAGTATCTAGATAGGAGACAGAGACATCTAGTATCTAGATAGGAGACAGAGACATCTAGTATCTAGATAGGGGACAGAGACATCTAGTATCTTTATAGGAGACAGAGACATCTAGTATCTTTATAGGAGACAGAGACATCTAGTATCTTTATAGGAGACAGAGACATCTAGTATCTTTATAGGAGACAGAGACATCTAGTATCTAGATAGGAGACAGAGACATCTAATATCTAGATAGGGGACAGAGACATCTGGTATCTTTATAGGAGACAGAGACATCTAGTATCTAGATAGGAGACAGAGACATCTAGTATCTAGATAGGAGACAGATACATCTAGTATCTAGATAGGAGACAGAGACATCTAGTATCTAGATAGGAGACAGAGACATCTAGTATCTTTATAGGAGACAGAGACATCTAGTATCTTCCTAGGAGACAGAGACATCTAGTATCTAGATAGGAGACAGAGACATCTAGTATCTAGATAGGAGACAGAGACATCTAGTATCTAGATAGGAGACAGATACATCTAGTATCTAGATAGGAGACAGAGACATCTAGTATCTAGATAGGAGACAGAGACATCTAGTATCTTTATAGGAGACAGAGACATCTAGTATCTTCATAGGAGACAGAGACATCTAGTATCTAGATAGGAGACAGAGACATCTAGTATCTAGATAGGAGACAGAGACATCTAGTATCTTTATAGGAGACAGAGACATCTAGTATCTTTATAGGAGACAGCGACATCTAGTATCTAGATAGGAGACAGAGACATCTAGTATCTAGATAGGAGACAGAGACATCTAGTATCTTTATAGGAGACAGAGACATCTAACATCTTTATAGGAGACAGAGACATCTAGTATCTTTATAGGAGACAGAGACATCTAGTATCTTTATAGGAGACAGAGACATCTAACATCTTTATAGGAGACAGAGACATCTAGTATCTAGATAGGAGACAGAGACATCTAGTATCTTTATAGGAGACAGAGACATCTAGTATCTTTATAGGAGACAGAGACATCTAGTATCTTTATAGGAGACAGAGACATCTAGTATCTAGATAGGAGACAGAGACATCTAGTATCTAGATAGGAGACAGAGACATCTAGTATCTTTATAGGAGACAGAGACATCTAGTATCTTTATAGGAGACAGAGACATCTAGTATCTTTATAGGAGACAGAGACATATATTATCTTTATAGGAGACAGAGACATCTGGTATCTAGATAGGAGACAGAGACATCTAGTATCTTTATAGGAGACAGAGACATCAGGCATCTTTATAGGAGACAGAGACATCTAACATCTTTATAGGAGACAGAGACATCAGGCATCTTTATAGGAGACAGAGACATCTAGTATCTAGATAGGAGACAGAGACATCTAGTATCTAGATAGGAGACAGAGACATCTAGTATCTAGATAGGAGACAGAGACATCTAGTATCTAGATAGGAGGCAGAGACATCTAGTATCTTTATAGGATACAGAGACATCTAGTATCTAGAAAGGAGACAGAGACATCTAGTATTTAGATAGGAGACAGAGACATCTAGTATCTTTATAGGAGACAGAGACATCTAGTATCTAGATAGGAGACAGAGACATCTAGTATCCTTATAGGAGACAGAGACATCTAGTATCTAGATAGGAGACAGAGACATCTAGTATCTAGATAGGAGACAGAGACATCTAGTATCTAGATAGGAGACAGAGACATCTAGTATCTAGATAGGAGACAGAGACATCTAGTATCTAGATAGGAGACAGAGACATCTAGTATCTAGATAGGAGACAGAGACATCTAGTATCTAGATAGGAGACAGAGACATCTAGTATCTTTATAGGAGACAGAGACATCTAGTATCTAGATAGGAGACAGAGACATCTAGTATCTAGATAGGAGACAGAGACATCTAGTATCTAGATAGGAGACAGAGACATCTAGTATCTTTATAGGAGACAGAGACATCTAGTATCTAGATAGGAGACAGAGACATCTAGTATCTAGATAGGAGACAGAGACATCTAGTATCTAGATAGGAGACAGAGACATCTAGTATCTAGATAGGAGACAGAGACATCTAGTATCTTTATAGGAGACAGAGACATCTAGTATCTTTATAGGAGACAGAGACATCTAGTATCTAGATAGGAGACAGAGACATCTAGTATCTAGATAGGAGACAGAGACATCTAGTATCTTTATAGGAGACAGAGACATCTAGTATCTAGATAGGAGACAGAGACATCTAGTATCTTTATAGGAGACAGAGACATCTAGTATCTAGATAGGAGACAGAGACATCTAGTATCTAGATAGGAGACAGAGACATCTAGTATCTTTATAGGAGACAGAGACATCTAGTATCTTTATAGGAGACAGAGACATCTAGTATCTAGATAGGAGACAGAGACATCTAGTATCTAGATAGGAGACAGAGACATCTAGTATCTTTATAGGAGACAGAGACATCTAGTATCTTTATAGGAGACAGAGACATCTAGTATCTAGATAGGAGACAGAGACATCTAGTATCTAGATAGGAGACAGAGACATCTAGTATCTAGATAGGAGACAGAGACATCTAGTATCTTTATAGGAGACAGAGACATCTAGTATCTTTATAGGAGACAGAGACATATATTATCTTTATAGGAGACAGAGACATATATTATCTTTATAGGAGACAGAGACATCTAGTATCTAGATAGGAGACAGAGACATCTAGTATCTTTATAGGAGACAGAGACATCTAGTATCTTTATAGGAGACAGAGACATATATTATCTTTATAGGAGACAGAGACATCTAGTATCTAGATAGGAGACAGAGACAACTAGTATCTTTATAGGAGACAGAGACATCAGGCATCTTTATAGGAGACAGAGACATCTAGTATCTTTATAGGAGACAGAGACATCTAGTATCTAGATAGGAGACAGAGACATCTAGTATCTAGATAGGAGACAGAGACATCTAGTATCTAGATAGGAGACAGAGACATCTAGTATCTAGATAGGAGACAGAGACATCTAGTATCTTTATAGGAGTCAGAGACATCTAGTATCTAGATAGGAGACAGAGACATCTAGTATCTAGATAGGAGACAGAGACATCTAGTATCTTTATAGGAGACAGATACATCTAGTATCTAGATAGGAGACAGAGACATCTAGTATCTAGATAGGAGACAGAGACATCTAGTATCTAGATAGGAGACAGAGACATCTAGTATCTTCATAGGAGACAGAGACATCTAGTATCTTTATAGGAGACAGAGACATCTAGTATCTTTATAGGAGACAGAGACATCTAGTATCTTTATAGGAGACAGAGACATCTAGTATCTAGATAGGAGACAGAGACATCTAGTATCTAGATAGGAGACAGAGACATCTAGTATCTTTATAGGAGACAGAGACATCTAGTATCTTCATAGGAGACAGAGACATCTGGTATCTAGATAGGAGACAGAGACATCTAGTATCTTTATAGGAGACAGAGACATCTAGTATCTTTATAGGAGACAGAGACATCTAGTATCTAGATAGGAGACAGAGACATCTAGTATCTAGATAGGAGACAGAGACATCTAGTATCTTCATAGGAGACAGAGACATCTAGTATCTTTATAGGAGACAGAGACATCTAGTATCTAGATAGGAGACAGAGACATCTAGTATCTAGATAGGAGACAGAGACATCTAGTATCTAGATAGGAGACAGAGACATCTAGTATCTTTATAGGAGACAGAGACATCTAGTATCTAGATAGGAGACAGAGACATCTAGTATCTAGATAGGAGACAGAGACATCTAGTATCTAGATAGGAGACAGAGACATCTAGTATCTAGATAGGAGACAGAGGGAGTATATGCATAGTCAGATTTTAGTTGTATGTGCGTGCGTGCATGTGTGTGTGTGCGTGCGTGCGTGTGGATGTCTGTGATGATGACCACTACCTACCCTCGGGGAGAGCCCAGCTCTGCCCCGCCCCTCATCCTGGAATCAGGGTTGTCAATCAACATGATTGATCTCCTCTTCCACCCCCACATCTCCCTCCCCTTCTGCCGATCTGTCCTCTCCCCCCAGATGAGTTCATCAGTCATTTAGACAGGTAGGCGATTGTCCATCACCCTTCCATCCTCCTTCCCCCACCCTCCCCCTCTCCAAGCTGACCAGAACATTGAAAGGGGGGAGGGGGGTTTGTATACTGAAATAGTCTGTATTTTATTCCTCTCCAGGGTCTCTGACGGTGAAGACGCTGATCTAAGGGGCAGTTTTATATTTTCCCCGCTAATGTTCGTTTTTTTGGGAGAGGCGAAGCTGATCCTAAAATCTATACCTAGCGGGAGAAACCTCACCCTTTAGAATCTCGGCTGCTCTCAGAAATGGCCCACCTCTGCAGTGCAGAAGACGTCTGTCCAGTGGCAGACAGACACGTGTTGATGACACGCACACTGATGGGACTGACAGCAGCCGCTAGCCACCTTTAGGAACCAGACCAGATCTGACAGCTGGCCCACACGTATCAGTCAGTCCAGCTGTGATTCCAGCTACAGTTACAGTTCTGCTTCAGCGTTCCTCAAAAAAAAGGTCTCAAAGCTCTGGTCATCTCTCCCCATCTCTACCTACATTATCTCTGTATCCATCTCTGCCTGTATCTCTACCCATCTCTACCTATATTATCTCTGTATCCATCTCTTCCTGTATCTCTCCCCATCTCTACCTACATTATCTCTGTATCCATCTCTTCCTGTATCTCTCCCCATCTCTACCTACATTATCTCTGTATCCATCTCTTCCTGTATCTCTCCCCATCTCTACCTACATTATCTCTGTATCCATCTCTGCCTGTATCTCTCCCCATCTCTACCTACATTATCTCTGTATCCATCTCTTCCTGTATCTCTCCCCATCTCTACCTACATTATCTCTGTATCCATCTCTTCCTGTATCTCTCCCTATCTCTACCTACATTATCTCTGTATCCATCTCTGCCTGTATCTCTCCCCATCTCTACCTACATTATCTCTGTATCCATCTCTTCCTGTATCTCTCCCCATCTCTACCTACATTATCTCTGTATCCATCTCTTCCTGTATCTCTCCCCATCTCTACCTATATTATCTCTGTATCCATCTCTGCCTGTATCTCTCCCCATCTCTACCTACATTATCTCTGTATCCATCTCTTCCTGTATCTCTCCCCATCTCTACCTACATTATCTCTGTATCCATCTCTTCCTGTATCTCTCCCCATCTCTACCTACATTATCTCTGTATCCATCTCTTCCTGTATCTCTCCCCATCTCTACCTACATTATCTCTGTATCCATCTCTGCCTGTTTCTCTCCCCGTCTCTACCTACATTATCTCTGTATCCATCTCTGCCTGTATCTCTCCTCATCTCTACCTACATTATCTCTGTATCCATCTCTGCCTGTATCTCTCCCCATCTCTACCTACATTATCTCTGTATCCATCTCTTCCTGTATCTCTCCCCATCTCTACCTACATTATCTCTGTATCCATCTCTTCCTGTATCTCTCCCCATCTCTACCTACATTATCTCTGTATCTATCTCTTCCTGTATCTCTCCCCATATCTACATACATTATCTCTGTATCCAACTCTTCCTGTATCTCTCCCCATCTCTACCTACAGTATCACTGTATCCATCTCTTCCTGTATCTCTCCCCATCTCTACCTATATTATCTCTGTATTAATCTCTGCCTGTATCTCTCCCCATCTCTACCTACATTATCTCTGTATCCATCTCTTCCTGTATCTCTCCCCGTCTCTACCTATATTATCTCTGTATCCATCTCTTCCTGTATCTCTCCCCATCTCTACCTACAGTCAAATCAAATCAAAGTTTATTTGTCACGTGCACTGAATACAACAGGTGTAGACCTTACAGTGAAATGCTTACTTACAGGCTCTAACCAATAGTGCAAAAAAAGGTATTAGGTGAACAATAGGTAAGTAGAGAAATAAAAACAACAGTAAAAAGACAGGCTATATACAGTAGAGGCTATATACAGTAGAGAGGCTATATACAGTAGAGAGGCTATATACAGTAGAGAGGCTATATACAGTAGAGAGGCTATATACACTAGAGAGGCTATATACAGTAGAGAGGCTATATACAGTAGAGAGGCTATATACACTAGAGAGGCTATATACACTAGAGAGGCTATATACAGTAGAGAGGCTATATACACTAGAGAGGCTATATACACTAGAGAGGCTATATACACTAGAGAGGCTATATACAGTAGAGAGGTTATATACAGTAGAGAGGCTATATACAGTAGAGAGGCTATATACAGTAGAGAGGTTATATACAGTAGAGAGGCTATATACAGTAGAGAGGCTATATACAGTAGAGAGGCTATATACAGTAGAGAGGCTATATACAGTAGAGAGGTTATATACAGTAGAGAGGCTATATACACTAGAGAGGTTATATACAGTAGAGAGGTTATATACAGTAGAGAGGCTATATACAGTAGAGAGGCTATATACAGTAGCGAGGCTACATACAGTAGAGAGGCTACATACAGTAGAGAGGTTATATACAGTAGAGAGGTTATATACAGTAGAGAGGCTATATACAGTAGAGAGGCTATATACAGTAGAGAGGTTATATACAGTAGAGAGGCTATATACAGTAGAGAGGCTATATACAGTAGAGAGGCTATATACAGTAGAGAGGTTATATACAGTAGAGAGGCTACATACAGACACTGGTATCACTGTATCCATCTCTTCTCTAATTTCTCCCACTCTCCATTATCTGTCTCTAGGACTCTTCCTCCATAGTTACCATATCAGATAATTCTGCACGGAAGGCCTTTATCGAAGTATAGCAAATGGCTCTCTGTCAGTCTGATGGTGTAACCATGGCAACCAAATCTGACCAGTACCATAGAGTTATTGCAGAACTGTGGCCACAGAAGATGAACATTTTATTTGGATGGGAAGGTAGCCTGTCTGTAGGAGTCTGCAGGCATTGTCCTATTTATTTATGTTGCTTTTTTTTATCTGCCAAGCAACCCATGAGATATGAATTGCTATTTAGTTTAAGGATCGTTGTCACGTCCGTTGTTAGAAGGAGACCAAGGTGCAGCGTGGTAGGCGTACATTATAATTTTACTTTAAATGACACCAAATAAACAACAAAATACAAAAACGAACGTAAAGCTATATGCAGTGTTAGAAAGCAACTACACACAAACAAGATCCCACAACTGAAAGTGGGAAAAAGGGCTGCCTAAGTATGATTCCCAATCAGAGACAACGATAGACAGATGCCTCTGACTGGGAATCATACCCGGCCAACAAAGAAATAGACAACATAGATCTGCCCACCCAAGTCACTCCCCGACCTAACCACATAGAGAAATAAAAAGGCTCTATAAAGTCAGGGCGTGACAATCGTCCCCTTTTTTTCAATTTTCGCCTAAAATGACATACCCAAATCAAACTGCCTGTAGCTCAGGCCCTGAAGCAAGGATGTGCATATTCTTGGTAGCATTTGAAAGGGAACACTTTGAAGTTTGTGGAAATGTGAAAGGAATATAGGAGAATACAACACATTAGATCTGGTAAAAGATAATTCAAAGAAAAGAAAAAAACGTTCTTTTGTATTGTTTTTGTACCATCATCTTTGAAACGCAAGAGAAAGGCCATAATGTATTATTCCAGCCCAGGTGCAATTTAGATTTTGGCCACTAGATGGCAGCAGTGTACGTGCAAAGTATCAGACTGATCCAATGAACCATTGCATTGCTGTTCAACATGTTGTATCAACACTACCCAAATGTGTCTAATTTGTTTATTAATAACTTTTAATGTTCAAAATTGTGCACTCTCCTCAAACAATAGCATGGTATTCTTTCACTAGCTACTGTAAATTGGACAGTGCAGTTAGATGAACAAGAATTTCAGCTTTCTGCCAATATCAGATATGTCTATGTCCTGGGAAATGTTCTTGTTACTTATAACCTCATGCTAATCGCATTAGCCTACGTTAGCTCAACCGTCCCGCGGGGGACCCACCAATCCTGAAGAAGTTTTAACTCTCATCCACCCAGTTTCCATGGTGAACCCAGCTAGCACATTTGGTTCCTTGGAAGTTGTGGGAACGTACATGTCTGTTTTCGGTTTCACATTGCTCGCCGGAACAAAGACATACGTTTCTTGACTGATAAAATGTTTTTTAAAATTATTTGTTGAAGTGAACATTTTGCGGGAAGGTTTATTTTTGGGTTCCAGGGAGGTTCTGAGGACGTCTTAATATGGTTCCATGGAGGTTCTGAGAACGTTTTACTCTGGTTCCAGGGAGGTTCTGAGAACGTTTTAATATGGTTCCAGGGAAGTTCTGAGAACGTTTTACTCTGGTTCCAGGGAGGTTCTGAGAATGTTTTAATATGGTTCCAGGGAAGTTCTGAGAACGTTTTACTATGGTTCCAGGGAAGTTCTGAGAATGTTTTACTCTGGTTCCAAGGAGGTTCTGAGAATGTTTACGCTGGTTCCAAGGAGGTTCTGAGAACGTTTTACTATGGTTCCAGGGAGGTTCTGAGAATGTTTTACTCTGGTTCCATGGACGTTCTGAGAACGTTTTACTCTGGTTCCAGGGAGGTTCTGAGAACGTTTTAATATGGTTCCTGGGAGGTTCTGAGAATGTTTTAATTATGGTTTCAATAATTTAAGTAATGAAAAAAAAACACAGTCCTACATTTTTACAGTGGTTTTGTATCACCATCTAGAGGGCATTCGTAAACACTGCATTTACACTGACGTCCTCCATGCCCTTCCTGCAATACCATAACCTCACCAATAGGTGTCAGCAAAGTACTACATAATTCTGCATGATCATGTAGCATAGTTAAAATCCAACATGCTTTTATCATATAGGGTCAACTCACTGTCTGTAAACCTTGATTGGTTGGTTTACAATTTAGATAGATAGCAGAGGGAGAGATGTGTGTCTGTGGTCAGAGGGAGTGATGTGTCTCTGGTCAGAGAGGGAGAGAGATGTGTCAGAGAGGGAGAGATGTGTCTGTAGATGTGTCTGTAGTCCCAAACCTTCCATAACAAAGCCATCACCTACAGAGAGATGAACCTGGAGAAGAGTCCCCTAAGCAAGCTGGTCCTAGGGCTCTGTTCACAAACACAAACACACCCCACAGAGCCCCAGGACAACAGCACAGTTAGACCCAACCAAATCATGAGAAAACAAAAAGATAATTACTTGACACATTGGAAAGAATTAACAAAAAAACAGAGCAAACTAGAATGCTATTTGGCCCTAAACAGAGAGTATACAGTGGCAGAATACCTAACCACTGTGACTGACCCAAACTTAAGGAAAGCTTTGACTATGTACAGACTCAGTGAGCATAGCCTTGCCATTGAGAAAGGCCGCCGTAGGCAGACATGGCTCTCAAGAGAAGACAGGCTATGTGCTCACTGCCCACAAAATGAGGTGGAAACTGAGCTGCACTTCCTAACCTCCTGCCCAATGTATGACCATATTAGAGAGACATATTTCCCTCAGATTACACAGATCCACAAAGAATTCGAAAACAAATCCAATTTTGATAAACTCCCATATCTACTGGGTGAAATTCCACAGTGTGCCATCACAGCAGCAAGATTTGTGACCTGTTGCCACCAGAAAAGGGCAACCAGTGAAGAACAAACACCATTGTAAATACAACCCATATTTATGTTTATTTACTTTAACTTGTGTGCTTTAACCATTTGTACATTGTTACAACACTGCAGATATATATAATATGACATTTGTAATGTCTTTATTGTTTTGAAACTTCTGTATGTGTAATGTTTACTGTTCATTTTTTATTGTTTATTTGACTTTTGTATATTATCTACCTCACTTGCTTTGGCAATGTTAACACATGTTTCCCATGCCAATAAAGCCCCTTGAATTGAATTGAATTGAATTGAGATGTGTCTGTAGTCAGAGAGGGAGAGAGATGTGTCAGAGAGGGAGAGATGTGTCTGTAGTCAGAGAGGGAGAGAGATGTGTCAGAGAGGGAGAGAGATGTGTCAGAGAGGGAGAGATGTGTCTGGTCAAAGAGGGAGAGATGTGTCTGGTCAGAGAGGGAGAGATGTGTCAGAGAGGGAGAGATGTGTCTGTAGTCAGAGAGGGAGAGAGATGTGTCAGAGAGGGAGAGAGGGAGAGAGATGTGTCAGAGAGGGAGACATGTGTCTGTAGTCAGAGAGGGAGACATGTGTCTGTGGCTTTCATTTCCTTTCTCACGTTGTCATATCAGAACTTCTCCATGCCGATATGTACACGAACGCAGGGTAAAGTGACCAGGCATCAGGATAGATAATAATAAGGTAGATATGTACATGAAGGCAGGGTAAAGTGACTAGGCATCAGGATAGATAATAATAAGGTATTTGAGGTAGATATGTACATGAAGGCAGGGTGAAGTGACTAGACATCAGGATAGATAATAATAAGGTATTAGAGGTAGATATGTACATGAAGGCAGGGTAAAGTGACTAGACATCAGGATAGATAATAATAAGGTATTAGAGGTAGATATGTACATGAAGGCAGGGTAAAGTGACTAGGCATCAGGATAGATAATAATAAGGTATTTGAGGTAGATATGTACATGAAGGCATCAGGAAAGATAATAATAAGGTATTTGAGGTAGATATGTACATGAAGCCATCAGGATAGATAATAATAAGGTATTTGAGGTAGATATATACATGAAGGCATCAGGAAAGATAATAATAAGGTATTTGAGGTAAATATGTAAAAACCTTGGGACCCAAATGCATAATGAGTGCTCTACCTCCCCCTTGTGGTGGCCTGGAGCAATGACGCCAGTGACGCTGGGTACCTCTAAGTCCCGTGGTGCGAACGCGCAACTTTTAAAGTAGGAACCACTGTATATTAATACGATTAAATTACGTCTTTACATTAAAAACCAAAGTCTATCAGAATTCCAGTCATTCCTATAAATGTTATACCCCTTGATCTTCAAGAATAGGACTTGGAAATATGGGAGTATAGATTAGCCAAATTGTTTTACGTGAGCATGACCCCAAAACGAAGGACTTATTAGCCAGCCCTACTCTGTTGTTTATGATTTAGTTGTCATGGAGGACTGATTGGGCTCATTGATTCCAGTTGAAAAATAAATGCTGTGCTCATGGACTGGCATGCTTTGAGCACTACTGAAAAGTGCTATTTACATGTGATAAATTAATGTCATATGCTGTATTTGCTACAGGCCTATTGTTTACCTTTTAGTTGGTGACACTTTGATATCTTGATAATATGCAGCTGTTTAAAGGGCAAATCCACAGATGAAACCATAACAAAACGGCCGCCCAGTCTCTGTTTTGGTAAAAAAAAACTGAAGAATGGGCCTGGAGAAATGTAACCACTCTCAGATTTTCCGGATTGACTGACCTTCATGTCTTAAAGTAATGATGGACTGTCGTTTCTCTTTGCCCTTTGGAGCTGTTCTTGCCATAATAAGGACTTGGTCTTTTACCAAATAGGGCTAATTCTGTATACCAACCCTACCTTGTCACAACACAACCGATTGGCTCAAACGTATTAAGAAGGAAATAAACTCTTCTTCCTACTCTGACTCACACATATAGACACACGCACACACAGACATAGCGCTTGAGGGAGGGAGGGAGGGAGGAAGGAAGGGAGAGAGAGAGAGAGAGGGAGAGAGGGAGGGAGGAAGGAAGGGAGAGAGAGAGAGGGAGAGAGGGAGGGAGGAAGGGAGAGAGAGAGAGGGAGGGAGAGAGAGAGAGAGAGAGAGAGAGAGGGAGAGAGAGAGAGAGAGAGAGAAGGCATTTTCAAAAACTGATAAGATGGTGGACAGAGCTTCTCCAGGGAGAACGTCTAGACCACAATGCCATCAGAAATGTTGCCATGGCATTAAACCTCTGAAAGTCTAAGCTGTTGTGTGGGGTAATAAGCAGACATATGGAATTGTTTTAAGATGGTCATACCATGGATAATTTAGCTATTTGATTTTACATTTTAGGTATGGTTTCTGTTTATTTATTTATTTAGAGAAAATATTACATTTGGCCTCTACTCTTGGCCCAAAAAATACAAAGAATAAATCTCAAGGATACATTTATTTCCCTTATGTAGAGTTATGGGATATACAGTACCGGTTAAAAGTTTGGACACTTGTACTCATTCAAGGGTTTTTCTTTATTTTTTTACTATTTTCTACATTGTAGAATAACAGGGAAGACATCAAAACTATGAAATAACACATATGGAATCATGTAGTAACCAAAAAAAGTTTTAAGCAAATAAAAATAATTTGAATATTTTAGTTTCTTCAAAGTAGCCTTTGCCTTGATGACAGCTATTGACATTATCTCAGTTAACAGGTGTGCCTTGTTATAAGTTAATTTGTGGGATTTCTTTCCTTCTTAATGCGTTTGAGACAATCAGTTGTGTTGTGACAAGGTAGGGGGGGTATACAGCAGATAGCCCTATTTGGTAACAGACCAAGTCCATATTATGGCAAGAACAGCTCAAATAAGCAAAGAGAAATGACAGTCCATCATTACTTTAAGACATGAAGGTCAGTCAATCCGGAAAATTTCAAGAACTTTGAAAGATTCTTCGAGTGCAGTCGCAAAAACCATCAAGTGCTATGATGAAACTGTCTCTCATGAGGACCGCCACAGGACAGGAAGACCCAGAGTTACCTCTGCTGCAGAGGATAAGTTCATTAGAGGTAACTACACCTCAGACTGCGGACCAAATAAATGCTTCACAGAGTTCAAGTAACAGACACATCTCAACATCAACTGTTCAGAGGAGACTGCTTGAATCAGGCCTTCATGGTCAAATTGCTGCAAAGAAACCACTACTAAAGGAGAACACCAATAAGAAGAAGAGATTTGCTTGGGCCAAGAAACACGAGCAATGAACATTAGACCGTTGGAAATCTGTCCTTTGGTCTGATGGGTCCAAATTTGAGATTTTTGGTTCCGACCGCTGTGTCTTTGTGAGACGCAGAGTAGGTGAACGGATGATCTCCGCATGTGTGGTTCCCACCGTGAAGCATGGAGGAGGTGGTGTGATGGTGTGGGGGTGCTTTGCTGGTGACACAGTCTGTGATTTATTTAGAATTCAAGGCACACTTAACCAGCATGGCTACCACAGCATTCTGCAGCGATACGCCATCCCATCTGGTTTGAGCTTAGTGGGACTATCAATTGTTTTTCAACAGGACAATGACCCAAAACACACCTCCAGGCTGTGTAAGGGCTATTTGACCAAGAAGGAGAGTGATGGAGTCCTGCATCACATGACCTGGCCTCCACAATCACCCGACCTCAACCCAATTGAGATGGTTTGAATGAGTTGGACAGCAGAATGAAGGAAAAGCAGCCAACAAGCGATCAGCAGATTTGGGAACTCCTTCAAGACTGTTGGAAAAACATTCCAGGTGAAGCTGGTTGAGAGAATACCAATAGTGTGCAAAGCTGTCTTCAAGGCAAAGGGTGTCTACTTTGAAGAATCTAAAATAAAATAAATATTTTGATTTGTTTAACACTTTTTTGGTTACTACATGATTCCATATGTGTTATTTCATAGTTCTGATGTCTTCACTATTATTCTACAATGTAGAATAATAGTAAAAAAACAAAAAAAACTAAAATGGAATGAGTAGGTGTGTCCAAACTGTTGACTGGTACTGTATTTATTTTTTGTTTGGCACATATTTAACCCCTTATTTTTAACCCCACTCGTTGGTATGGATTACCTTCAGTCGAGTCCCGTGACACCATAGAGTGGCCATAATAGTTTTGTTGGACAAACCACTCGGAAGCTACAGACCGTCTCACGGTCTGAAAAACACCGCCGCGGCTCGGCCACCTGCTTCTCACGTCAACACAGGCACGGTTTGTTATCTCAGCTGATGGGTGTCAAAGTCCGTCAGTCCTGTCAATGTGTCCCCGGGGTCGTTGAGACACAGATCGTCCTACACTACAGGAACGGTCTGTCTGACACTGATGACATCACAGCACACAGTGAACCCAGTTTAACAAAATTACACCATCAGAGCAATGTTCCATCACAGAAGGTGTGACTTTAGACTGCTCTAGAGGTCAAAGTTCAATCACAGAAGGTGTGACTTTAGACTGCTTTAGAGGTCAAAGTTCAATCACAAAAGGTGTGACTTTAGACTGCTTTAGAGGTCAAGGTGGAAGGTTCATGTAAGGTTTTGAGACACAGTAAAAAACATCAAATATCACATTGAGCAATAAACAATTATTAAACTATCACATGGTGTGTTTATATTACCCAGCCAACACTCAAATATAATCTGTTATCATAATGCCACATCTGTCATGTCCGTCTGAATGGGGAAAGAGGTATTCTGGAAGGTAGGAAAGGCAGACACAATAGGCGGAGGTGGTGGATTGAGACACAGCCCATGTAACAACAAAAATAATATCTCTAGTATAAATTGACAGATATTTATAGGGATTTTGTATTGTGTTACTTAGATTGAAAAATGGGTGCATCAATAGACTCTTAAGGATTTAAAGAGACAGAGATCCAAAGAGCAGAAGGAGGCCAATCCAGAATATGGTGTGTTAACATCTGTAGGGCAGGGCAGGGTGGGGTGGGGTGGGGTGGGGCAGGGCAGGGGTGGGGTGGGGTGGGGCAGGGCAGGGTGGGGTGGGGTGGGGCAGGGCAGGGTGGGGTGGGGCAGGGCAGGGTGGGGTGGGGCAGGGCAGGGCAGGGCAGGGCAGGGCAGGGTGGGGTGGGGCAGGGCGGGGTGGGGTGGGGCAGGGCAGGGTGGGGTGGGGTGGGGTGGGGTGGGGCAGGGCGGGGTGGGGTGGGGTGGGGTAGGGTGGGGTGGGGTGGGGCAGGGTGGGGTGGGGTGGGGTGGGGTGGGGTGGGGCAGGGGTGGGGTGGGGTGGGGTGGGGTGGGGTGGGGGTGGGGTGGGGTGGGGTGGGGCAGGGCAGGGCAGGGCAGGGCAGGGTGGGGTGGGGCAGGGCAGGGTGGGGTGGGGCAGGGCAGGGTGGGGTGGGGTGGGGTGGGGTGGGGCAGGGTGGGGTGGGGTGGGGTAGGGTGGGGCGGGGCGGGGCGGGGCGGGGCAGGGCAGGGTGGGGTGGGGCAGGGCAGGGTGGGGCAGGGCAGGGTGGGGTGGGGTGGGGTGGGGTGGGGCAGGGTGGGGTGGGGTGGGGTAGGGTGGGGTGGGGTGGGGCGGGGCGGGGCGGGGTGGGGTGCAGTCACTGGGATCACCAGGTTCAAATTACCATCAACAATTAAATCCAGCATGCAATAATGTGTACAGTCCCAGCACTGTGTGTGTGTGTGTGTGTGTGTGTGTGTGTGTGTGTGTGTGTGTGTGTGCGTGCGTGCGTGCGTGCGTGCGTGCGTGCGTGCGTGCGTGCGTGCGTGTGTTTTTTGTTAGCTTGTGTGTTTGATGGTTATGTGATATTTTAGTCTTCCCCTTTCCTACCTCCCAAAACACCTCTTTCCCCATTCCCTCCCATTCAGACTGATATTACAGACTTTCCTACCTCCCAAAATAACTCTTCTCCCATTCAGACGGACATGACAGATGTGGCATTATGATAACAGGTTATATATGAGTGTTGGCTGGGTAATCTCTATGGTCATGGCGTGACAGTACCCCCCCACCCCCAAAGGTGCGGACTCCGGCCGCAAAACCTGAAACCAAAGGTGGGTTAGGGGGGGGGGGGGTGTCTAGTGTCGGTGGCGGCTCTGGTGCGGGGCGAAGAACCCGCTCAGCTCGTGGATCCAGCCATGGACCCGGGCTGAACACTGTACCTGGACTGGACATCGGTGTCAAGGCTTGACTTGTTCCACTGCTTCAGCTCCTGTTCCTCCAGTAAAATATTGTGGAGTTACTAAATATAAACAGTACCGGCACCTATTTCAGTCCAAGACAAGCACTTCACGTACGCACACTATCACGTCACCACCTGCTTAAATGTCACATTCAATTAGTTATAGGATTCTTATCATGATCAACTTCCAAAGCAGTCTAAAATCACACCCTCTGGGATTGAACCTTGACCTCTAGAGCAGTCTAAAATCACACCTTCTGGGGTTGAACCTTGACCTCTAAAGCAGTCTAAAATCACACCTTCTGGGGTTGAACCTTGACCTCTAGAGCAGTCTAAAATCACACCTTCTGGGGTTGAACATTGACCTCTAAAGCAGTCTAAAGTCACACCTTCTGGGGTTGAACCTTGACCTCTAAAGCAGTCTAAAGTCACACCTTCTGGGGTAGAACCTTGGCCTCTAAAGCAGTCTAAAGTCACACCTTCTGGGGTTGAACCTTGACCTCTAAAGCAGTCTAAAATCACACCTTCTGGGGTTGAACATTGCTCTGGTGGTGTAATTGTGTCTGTCACTGTGTGTCAGTGATGTCGTCAGTGTCAGACAGACCGTACCTGTAGTGTAGGGTGATCTGTGTCTCAACGACCCCGGGACACATTGACAGGACTGACGGACTTTGACACTCATCAGCTGAGATTACTAAACATGCTGCATATGTGTCTGCTTAGCAGCCACTGGGTGTGTGTGTGTGTGTGTGTGTGTGTGTGTGTGTGTGTGTGTGTGTGTGTGTGTGTGTGTGTGTGTGTGTGTGTGTGTGTGTGTGTGTGTGTGTGTGTGTGTGTGTGTGTGTGTGTGTGTATGAATGTAAACACAGGATGCAGGTACAGTAATAACATCTCTCTCAGCTATGTTAATAACCTTTCTAGGACACACGTTCCGCTAGCGGAACCCCCCCACAACATTCCGCTGAAAAGGCTGCGCGGGAAATTCAAAAATATTTTTTTGAAATATGTAACTTTCACACATTAACAAGTCCAATGCAGCAAATGAAAGATAAACATCTTGTTAATCTACCCATCGTGTCCGATTTAAAAAATGCTTTACAGCGTAAACACAACATATGATTATGTTAGATCACCACCAAGTTCAAAAAACACACAGCCATTTTCCCAGCCAAAGATAGGAGTCACAAAAACAGAAATAGAGATAAAATTAATCACTAACCTTTGATGATCTTCATGAGATGACACTCATAGGACATCATGTTACACAAAACATGTATTTTTTGTTCGATAATGTGCATATTTATATCCAAAAATATTAGTTTACATTGGCGCCATGTTCAGAAATGCCTCCAAAATATCAGGAGAAATTGCAGAGAGCCACATCTAATAACAGAAATACTCATCATACACTTTGATGAAAGATACATGTTTTACATAGAATTAAAGATACACTTGTTCTTAATGCAACCGCTGTGTCAGATTTCAAAAAAACTTTACGGAAAAAGCACACCATGCAATAATCTGAGACGGCTCTCAAATATAAATTACATTTCTCCGCCATGTTGGAGTCAACAGAAATACGAAATTACATTAAAAATATTCCCTTACCTTTGAATATCTTAATCAGAATGCATTCCCAGGAATCCTAGTTCGACAATAAATTGTTGTTTTGTTCGATAATGTCAATTATTTATGTCCAAATAGCTGCTTTTGCTAGCGCGTTTAGTACACATATCCAAACGCTCGTGCAAGTCCCGCATAACGTCGGAAGAAAACTTCTAAATGTTATATTAAAGGTCGAATAAACTGGTCAAACTTAGTAGAGAATCAATCTTCAGGATGTTGTTATCATATATATCCATTAACGTTCCCACCGGAGCATTCCTTCGTGTCTGTAGAAGTTATGGAACGCAAGGCGATATCATGAGGAAAGCGCATGACCAGGAACTGGCATTCTGCCAGACCAATGACTGAAACACCTCCCATCCGGTCCCACATCACAGTAGAGGCTTCATTCAACGTTCTACAGACTGTTGACATCTAGTGGAAGGCGTAGGAAGTGCAAACAGATCCATATCTTCCTGGGATTTGTCCCTCGTGAGTTTCTATCCCACCTGTCGATACATACCCCTCTGCTTGGCTGTTATGACACACAGGGCTTGAACTATCAGACGGCCTCAGAATACCCTGCATAGCATCCCCCCCACCACACACAGTGTTTGTCAACAAACACTCAAGGTCATGTGGCTTTGCTAACACACACACACACACACACACACACACACACACACACACACACACACACACACACACACACACACACACACACACACACACACACACACACACACACACACACACACTGAGAACAAGAATACAGACCCTCCCACACATACAGTACTTGTCCTAAGATGGCTCAGCTGGGCTCATGTGTGTGAGCTTGTCTGTTTGTGTGTGTGTCCGTGCGGCATCGTGACCGATTGCATTTGTTTCCATAAGGCCAGCGTGAGGTATATGATTCCATAAGGCCAGCGTGAGGTACATGTCTGCCCCAGCCTGATAGCTGTCAGTTCACAGAGATCATGTTGGTGTCTCGACAGTATGCCGGTAGAGAGATATGACAGAAAACAGAACCACCACAGAGAGGCAGAGTAAAAGGAGCCTCTGAGAAAGTTCTGTATTGTTGGGTCAAGGTAAGTCATGCTTTGTGAAACCTGTGTGAAAATTTTGTAGACTAGGTGTGAGCAAGATACAACCCAGCTCCTAGAGGACCTCACTGATTGGTCCAGCTCCTAGAGGACCTCACTGATTGGTCCAGCTCCTAGAGGACCTCACTGATTGTTCCAGCTCCTAGAGGACCTCACTGATTGGTCCAGCTCCTAGAGGACCTCTCTGATTGGTCCAGCTCCTAGAGGACCTCACTGATTGTTCCAGCTCCCAGAGGACCTCACTGATTGGTCCAGCTCCCAGAGGACCTCACTGATTGGTCCAGCTCCCAGAGGACCTCACTGATTGGTCCAGCTCCCAGAGGACCTCACTGATTGGTCCAGCTCCCAGAGGACCTCACTGATTGGTCCAGCTCCCAGAGGACCTCACTGATTGTTCCAGCTCCCAGAGGATCTCACTGATTGTTCCAGCTCCCAGAGGACCTCACTGATTGGTCCAGCTCCCAGAGGACCTCACTAATTGGTCCAGCTCCCAGAGGACCTCACTGATTGTTCCAGCTCCCAGAGGACCTCACTGATTGGTCCAGCTCCCAGAGGACCTCACTGATTGGTCCAGCTCCCAGAGGACCTCACTGATTGGTCCAGCTCCCAGAGGACCTCACTGATTGGTCCAGCTCCCAGAGGACCTCACTGATTGGTCCAGCTCCTAGAGGACCTCACTGATTGTTCCAGCTCCTAGAGGACCTCACTGATTGTTCCAGCTCCCAGAGGACCTCACTGATTGGTCCAGCTCCCAGAGGACCTCACTGATTGGTCCAGCTCCCAGAGGACCTCACTGATTGGTCCAGCTCCTAGAGGACCTCACTGATTGTTCCAGCTCCCAGAGGACCTCACTGATTGGTCCAGCTCCTAGAGGACCTCACTGATTGTTGGGCTGAGTCCCAAATGGCTCCCTATAAAGTGAACGTTCGACCGGAGACCTTTGGGAATAGGGTGCACTACTTTAGACCAGAGAGTGTGTATGTGTGTGTGTGTGTGTGTGTGTGTGTGTGTGTGTGTGTGTGTGTGTGTGTGTGTGTGTGTGTGTGTGTGTGTGTGTGTGTGTGTGTGTGTGTGTGTGTGTGTGTGTGTGTGTGTGTGTGTGTGTGTGTGTGTGTGTGTGTGTGAGAGAGAGAGAGAGAGAGTCTGTGTGTGTGTGTGTGTGTCTGTTTGTGAGAGAGAGGGAGGGAGGGAGCGAGAGAGAGAGAGAGAGTGTGTGTTAACACTGTTACATAATGTTACTGTCATCTCCATTTACTGACACCACAGCCAGCCAACTTATCTTCTCTTCTGTTGACACACATTGATCTGTGTGTCCAGTCTGACTCTAGTACCCAGACCCGGGTTCAAATCATATTTGAAATCATTTCAAATACTTCATCTGTGCTTGATCGAGCTTGCCTGGTTTAGCGGACCAATAGAATAGTCCCAACACTGTCAACCTCATCCGTTTGTAATTCCAGTCAGGCCAGAGCAAATGCTCAAAAGTATTTCAAAGATTACAAATAGTATTTGAACCCATGGCCTGATATGATCTGAATCTGTCTGAACTTGACTGTAGAGTTGGAGTTCAGTGAAAAGTGGTTTAATAGAGCAAGGCTGTGTGTGTGTGTGTGTGTGTGTGTGTGTGTGTGTGTGTGTGTGTGTGTGTGTGTGTGTGTGTGTGTGTGTGTGTGTGTGTGTGTGTGTGTGTGTGTGTGTGTGTGTGTGTGTGTGTGCCCGTTAGCAAATAGAAAGTTTACCTATATACAAAATATCACAAGGCTGTATACATCCGACCTCTATTTCGTCTTCTGCAGATGTGGAACTTAGTTGTGTGTAGTGTAGTGGTACATAGTGTAGTGGTACATAGTGTAGTGGTACATAGTGTAGTTGTGTGTAGTGTAGTTGTGTGTAGTGTAGTTGTGTGTAGTGTAGTTGTGTGTAGTGTAGTTGTGTGTAGTGTAGTGGTACATAGTGTAGTGGTACATAGTGTAGTTGTGTGTAGTGTAGTTGTGTGTAGTGTAGTGGTACATAGTGTAGTTGTGTGTTGTGTAGTTGTGTGTAGTGTAGTGGTACATAGTGTAGTTGTGTGTAGTGTAGTTGTGTGTAGTGTAGTGGTACATAGTGTAGTTGTGTGTAGTGTAGTTGTGTGTTGTGTAGTTGTGTGTAGTGTAGTGGTACATAGTGTAGTTGTGTGTAGTGTAGTGGTACATAGTGTAGTGGTACATAGTGTAGTTGTGTGTAGTGTAGTTGTGTGTAGTGTAGTGGTGTGTAGTGTAGTTGTGTGTAGTGTAGTTGTGTGTAGTGTAGTTGTGTGTAGTGTAGTGGTACATAGTGTAGTTGTGTGTAGTGTAGTTGTGTGTAGTGTAGTTGTGTGTAGTGTAGTGGTACATAGTGTAGTTGTGTGTAGTGTAGTTGTGTGTAGTGTAGTTGTGTGTAGTGGTACATAGTGTAGTTGTGTGTAGTGTAGTTGTGTGTAGTGTAGTTGTGTGTAGTGTAGTGGTACATAGTGTAGTGGTACATAGTGTAGTTGTGTGTAGTGTAGTGGTAAATAGTGTAGTTGTGTGTAGTGTAGTGGTACATAGTGTAGTGGTACATAGTGTAGTGGTGTGTAGTGTAGTGGTACATAGTGTAGTTGTGTGTAGTGTAGTGGTACATAGTGTAGTTGTGTGTAGTGTAGTTGTGTGTTGTGTAGTGGTACATAGTGTAGTTGTGTGTAGTGTAGTTGTGTGTTGTGTGTAGTGTAGTTGTGTGTAGTGTAGTGGTACATAGTGTAGTTGTGTGTAGTGGTACATAGTGTAGTGGTACATAGTGTAGTTGTGTGTTGTGTGTAGTGTAGTTGTGTGTAGTGTAGTGGTACATAGTGTAGTTGTGTGTAGTGTAGTGGTACATAGTGTAGTGGTACATAGTGTAGTTGTGTGTAGTGTAGTGGTACATAGTGTAGTGGTACATAGTGTAGTGGTACATAGTGTAGTTGTGTGTAGTGTAGTGGTACATAGTGTAGTTGTGTGTAGTGTAGTTGTGTGTAGTGTAGTGGTACATAGTGTAGTGGTACATAGTGTAGTTGTGTGTAGTGTAGTGGTACATAGTGTAGTTGTGTGTAGTGTAGTGGTACATAGTGTAGTGGTACATAGTGTAGTGGTACATAGTGTAGTGGTACATAGTGTAGTTGTGTGTAGTGTAGTGGTACATAGTGTAGTGGTACATAGTGTAGTGGTACATAGTGTAGTGGTACATAGTGTAGTGGTACATAGTGTAGTGGTACATAGTGTAGTGGTACATAGTGTAGTTGTGTGTAGTGTAGTGGTACATAGTGTAGTTGTGTGTAGTGTAGTGGTACATAGTGTAGTTGTGTGTAGTGTAGTGGTACATAGTGTAGTGGTACATAGTGTAGTGGTACATAGTGTAGTTGTGTGTAGTGTAGTGGTACATAGTGTAGTGGTACATAGTGTAGTTGTGTGTAGTGTAGTGGTACATAGTGTAGTGGTACATAGTGTAGTTGTGTGTAGTGTAGTGGTACATAGTGTAGTGGTACATAGTGTAGTTGTGTGTAGTGTAGTGGTACATAGTGTAGTGGTACATAGTGTAGTTGTGTGTTGTGTAGTGGTACATAGTGTAGTGGTACATAGTGTAGTGGTACATAGTGTAGTTGTGTGTAGTGTAGTGGTACATAGTGTAGTGGTACATAGTGTAGTGGTACATAGTGTAGTGGTACATAGTGTAGTTGTGTGTAGTGTAGTGGTACATAGTGTAGTGGTACATAGTGTAGTTGTGTGTAGTGTAGTTGTGTGTAGTGTAGTGGTACATAGTGTAGTTGTGTGTAGTGTAGTGGTACATAGTGTAGTGGTACATAGTGTAGTTGTGTGTAGTGTAGTGGTACATAGTGTAGTTGTGTGTAGTGTAGTGGTACATAGTGTAGTTGTGTGTTGTGTAGTTGTGTGTAGTGTAGTGGTACATAGTGTAGTTGTGTGTAGTGTAGTGGTACATAGTGTAGTTGTGTGTAGTGTAGTTGTGTGTAGTGTAGTTGTGTGTAGTGTAGTTGTGTGTAGTGTAGTTGTGTGTAGTGTAGTGGTACATAGTGTAGTTGTGTGTAGTGTAGTGGTACATGGTGTAGTTGTGTGTAGTGGTACATAGTGTAGTTGTACATAGTGTAGTTGTGTGTAGTGTAGTTGTGTGTAGTGTGTAGTGTAGTGGTACATAGTGTAGTTGTGTGTAGTGTGTAGTGTAGTGGTACATAGTGTAGTTGTGTGTTGTGTGTAGTGGTACATAGTGTAGTTGTGTGTTGTGTGTAGTGTAGTTGTGTGTTGTGTGTAGTGTAGTGGTACATAGTGTAGTTGTGTGTTGTGCTGTACAGTTCACCGTTTGGTCTGTATAGGTCAGACCAGGGTACATAGCATCTCTGGTACATAGTGTAGTTGTGTGTTGTGATCTTTTGAGATTGCATATATCTATATCTTCTATCATGTACATGTTTTACATAACCAGAATAAATATGAAATTGGACAATTGAAATGAAAATGCTTATATTGACATTTTTGCAAAAATCGAGAATAAACCACTATGGTAGTTTTGGCACGACTAAACATCTGCAATGTAAAATGTCTAATCCTATTTTAACAATACACTTCTATGGAACTCATTTGTGGATATTGTTATTCTGAAATAGGCCATAATGTTTTTCAAGTTGTTGGCCTCTAATAGCCTGTAATGTTTTGTTTGGAAGCCGGTCAGCTCGTCGCTTTGTGGGCGGGGTTACTGATAGTGAATGGTGGCCTGTTGAAAAGGGGCGGGATCTTACTACTACATCATGAATGACAGGTTCTTCGTCGTCACTTTTAAATTGTGTGAAGTCTGAACTCAACTCTAAAAGTTACGCCGGTTTACGAACAGATTTGTTTATATAATATTTATTGTTTTTCCAAAGGTTATTTATTCATAAAGTGATGGCAAAAGGAGAAGGAACCGAACAATATTCCAACAATAATTTATTAACGAATAAACCGGTCAACTCAGATGCGGTCAAATTAGCTGTGACGGTAAGTTTGATTAATGTATACTTTTATCAACAATATTAGCAGAAAAAGGTGTATACGTTCTGAACTAAACCGGAGAGGAAGACAGCTTCGATTAAATAGATTAGCCTAGTTATTTATTGGAACAAGTCTATATAATACGTTTTGTATTGATGATCAATTATATGGCCTATCATCAGTTTTTGATTTCCACGGGCTGTTATGACAGCGGCCATCACGTTTCAAATACATTTTTTTTTGCTTGGCGTAAAGTGAACACGTAATTCGTTTTTTTTTTTCTCCTTTCCTTTATTCATTTTCAAATTATTATTCGGTTCGTAACTAATGCTCTTCCCGTAGCGGTGCTAGCCCTTTGTTTTGATAGACCTATTTTAAGAATAATGTATATAAGAAGTGATTAGAAATAACTATGCGTTTGAGGCCATTTTAAAAATATATATATATTATATTATTGCGCTTTTTGTGGGGTTGGAATAATACGAATGAATACACGTGCCAGAGGAGCGTTTCTCTACGTAACTCGCAGCAAGGCGACGTGTCATTTCACCGGGGCTGGAGCTGTGATCTCTTCTGAAATTGGAATGACCCCTTTCAAGCATGCTTGATCTGTGCATACGTTTTAAATATTTGACTATACCTAGTCATCAACAACATAGGTTTTCACCGAAAGCCATTCCCGATATTTTATCTCTAATAATCGATCATTTATATGCTTATTGATTGGCATTTTTTAGTGATCAGTTTCATTGTCCTTTTTGACATGATCTCACTTCCTTTTCAATAATAAACGGACGTAGACCTATATGATGTCACTAGATGGACTATTGAACTAACTGTGTAGTGGGGGATGTAATGTGGCGATGTGTGGGACTTTGGTGTATTTTTGGATGGGGACAGTGGGTTGGCTCATGTTCCATCCTGTCCTGGCTAACTGAAGGGGGTGTTCTAATAATATACAAGGGGATATTGAACATAATTAAGATAATTATCTTAGCAGTTTCCAATAAAGTTCACTCCCTCTTCAAGTGTAGGCCCACATGCCAGACAAACAACTTTGATAGTATTTTATGAATTTAATCAGGCAAGTTAGTTAAGAACAAACTCTTATTTACAGTGACGGCTTACCAGGGAAACAGTGGGTTAACTGCCTTATATAGGGGCAGAACGACAGATTTTTTTACATCGTCAGCTTAGGGATTCGATCCAGCAACCTTTCGGTTACCGGCCCAACGCTCTAGGCTACCTGCCGCCCCAATATGTAGCCCCGATAAGCCTATGTTGGGGAAATGCAGCTCATAGGAGCAAAACAAATTCAACCCTGTCCAATACCACAGGTGTTTGACATGAATAAAGATAACTGTGTTCGTGTTGTATTTTGCCAGTTGAGTCAGTCGATTGCTCGCTGAAAGATCTCTCATATCCCCCCATGGTTATATCAGGCTTAAGAGAGAGTCATGTTTCAGTCAGAGTAACTTGATGCGTGAAACAAAGAATGTGTTGGTGCCTCAACAGTCTTAAGTGACTCAGACATTTATGTTCACACGGGGGGGATCATCTGTTTCACTAGATCTAAAGTACAAAACAATAATAGACACAGGTTCTCAAGGCAGGTGACGATTATATTTAGTGTAGAGTGGATTTTAGATGGCACATGTTTTATGGCCTGGGAACTTGGCCTGTAAATCTGTCAGGTTTAGATGTCTTTGATAAGTATTGATTTGGGACTGGGCACAAACTCTTAGATGAACACTGGGTGCGAAGTACCAGGACACGTATGTGTGAATGAGGTGATGTCTCGGAGATCCCACCATTTAGGGTTCTCCTAAACCTGGGTGGCGGCCACAGAGAGCCCTTTTCATTGGCTTAGGCAGAGGGTGTGAGTGTGTGCCCCTGACTGCCCGTTAGATGGCCAAGTTCCATGACGGGGGGACAGCCCTCATCCTCGCCAAATGGATTGTGACAACCCTGTGAAGGGTCACACTGACCGGTCTGTGGGCCTTGGCTGCGTAATGTGTCCCTGGCACGAGTGACCTGACAGACTGCTTCCCTGATGGCACCCTATTCCCTACAGCACTACCCTATAGACCCTGGTCTAAAGTAGTGCACTACTGCCCTATAGACCCTGGTCTAAAGTAGTGCACTACTACCCTATAGACCCTGGTCTAAAGTAGTGCACTACTACCATATAGACCCTGGTCTAAAGTAGTGCACTACTACCCTATAGACCCTGGTCTAAAGTAGTGCACTACTACCCTATAGACCCTGGTCTAAAGTAGTGCACTACTACCCTATAGACCCTGGTCTAAAGTAGTACACTACTACCCTATAAACCTTGGTCTAAAGTAGTACACTACTACCCTATAGACCCTGGTCTAAAGTAGTGCACTACTACCCTATAGACCCTGGTCTAAAGTAGTGCACTACTACCCTATAGACCCTGGTCTAAAGTAGTGCACTACACAGGGAATAGGGTACCATTTGGGAAGTAGCCTGGGTGATTGGTATCGGGGTGGGAAATGTCCCAGGTTCTGTTCACACTGTTGAAGTGAGTCTATCTGTCATGACAAAAACTCCTCTTCTGTCCCAGACTCCCAGCGCTCACATTACTGTGGGTGGATTCTGTAGACAGATACCTCTCCTCCCAGCTGAGTTTAGAGACATACACACTGGTGCTCTCAGTCGGACTGCTGATCAGCCAAACAGAACTTTGTATCATCCGATTGTTCTTTGGCCCTTGTGAGGAAAGAGGAGAGGAAAGAGGAGAGCTGTGAGAGACTGGAGAGAGACTGGAGAGAGAGAGAGAGATTAATCCGTTTCACCTCGCGATACATTTTTCAGGTTGCACATTGTCCAGTTGTTCAGATATCTTGTGTAGACTAGCTTATATATATTGGATCACTTTGTTGATGTCCCTCTCACTCCGTTTGTTTATTAAGCGGTGTTACACTTTCCTGTCAGTTTTTTTACTTTCTCAGTTCATTTGTGACACTTCTGTAGGTCAGACTGCAACAAAGTTGGTTATTCAAAGTTGGTTAATTTAAAAAAAAAAAGAGTAAACTTCTCATTTTAATGAATGAACCCCTTCTTTTGTCTCTCTTTCTCAGCGTGAACAGAAGAACAGGTTGTCCATATGCAACAAGCTGTGCTACGCGGTGGGAGGAGCGCCCTATCAGATCACAGGTTGTGCTCTGGGCTTCTTCCTTCAGATATACCTACTGGATGTGGCCCAGGTGATTGATCAGTCCGAGGCCCCGCCCCAGTCCCTGGGGGGACTTTCACTATTCGAATAGTATCAGACATTTTTGTTGGATATTCTAAATACAAGTTGATGTTTTTTAGTTTTTTTTACTTACGTTTTTTAACCTGGGCGCTGCGTGAGTGAGTGTGCTCTAGTGAGTGAGTGTGCTCTAGTGAGTGAGTGTGCTCTAGTGCTCTAGTGAGTGAGGGTGCTCTAGTGAGTGAGTGAGGGTGCTCGAGTGAGTGAGTGAGGGTGCTCTAGTGAGTGAGTGAGGGTGCTCTAGTGAGTGAGTGAGGGTGCTCTAGTGAGTGAGTGAGGGTGCTCTAGTGAGTGAGTGAGGGTGCTCTAGTGAGTGAGTGAGGGTGCTCTAGTGAGTGAGTGAGTGAGAGTGCTCTAGTGAGTGAGTGAGGGTGCTCTAGTGAGTGAGTGAGTGAGGGTGCTCTAGTGAGTGAGTGAGGGCGCTCTAGTGAGTGAGTGATGGCGCTCGAGTGAGTGAGTGAGGGAGCTCTAGTGAGTGAGTGATGGTGCTCTAGTGAGTGAGTGAGGGAGCTCGAGTGAGTGAGTAGGGGGGGCTCTAGTGAGTGAGGGTGTTCTAGTGAGTGAGGGTGCTGGTGAGATGGGAGTGAACAGATGATGCCGATGATTCACTCCCGAGTGGCGCAGCGGTTTATAGCACTGCATCTCAGTGCTAGAGGTGTCATTACAGACCCTGGTTCGATTCCAGGCTGTATCACAACCGTCCGTGATTGGAAGTCCAATAAGGCGGCGCACAATTGACCCAGCGTCGTTAGGGTTTGGCCGGGGGTAGGCTGCCATGGTCAATTTTAGAATTTGTTCTGAAATAAAGGTTAAATAAAACCATGAAATGGACCCCGGGGAGAGAGATTCATTAACCGAGGCATCTCGGCTACAGCCAAGACTCGCTAACTTGTTTTCAGCCACGATGTTATTCATCATCTCATGTTAAAGTGCCCCGTCTTGACTGGAGTAGCCTAGAGAAGCTAGCGTAGCTAAGGTAAACGAGGCGACATGCTGTGCTTTCTCCCGAACCCCATTCGGATAAAACAACAGTCTACCCTGTTTGGGTGTTCGTTGTAGTTTACTCCTTCTCATTTCGCTAAATGTTTAATTCTGTGATTTTTTTTTATTTTTTTTATTTTTAAATTTCATCTATCATTGCTTTAGTGAACTCTCATTCCATTTGCTACCACATTGAACCTCTCTGCTACTTTGATTGGTCAACATAAACAACAAGCTACGTACGTGAAAGCTACCGGTCTTTTTATGGGGCGCACGTCATAAAAAAAAAAAAACATTGACCCTTCATCCTAGCCCACCGCCCCTCAATAATTCACAGATCTGAAAGTAGACCTTCTTGTCAAAAGATGTATGGAGAACACAGTGCTACATGTCCTTCTAGCTTGACCTGTGGTATGTAGGCTGACATCTGTGGTACTTCAGACACGCGGACACATTAGACCCCCCTCCCTCCCTCACGGGACGGTCTGACCGCTAGGCAGATTGACGTTGAGTCAAGGCAGAACTGAGTGCTTTTTTTCCTTCTTCCCCCCTTTTTAGATAGGCCGGCTGCAAATTCAAAATTGGCCATATTGTGAAAGTTCATGAAAACCAAAAAAATAGCTTTTTGGTCTTAATTTTAGGTTAGGCCGTTAGCAGTGTGTTTTTTTTAAAGGTTTGTGGCTGTGCCAGGGCCGCTAGCCAGGGCCGCTAGCCAGGGCCGCTAGCCAGGGCCGCTCGCCAGGGCCGCTCGCCAGTAGCCAAGGCCGCTAGCCAGGGCCGCTAGCCAGGGCCGCTCGCCAGGGCCGCTAGCCAGTAGCCAGGGCCGCTAGCCAGGGCCGCTAGCCAGGGCCGCTCGCCAGGGCCGCTCGCCAGGGCCGCTCGCCAGGGCCGCTCGCCAGGGCCGCTCGCCAGGGCCGCTCGCCAGTAGCCAGGGCCGCTAGCCAGTAGCCAGGGCCGCTAGCCAGTAGCCAGGGCCGCTAGCCAGTAGCCAGGGCCGCTAGCCAGTAGCCAGGGCCGCTAGCCAGTAGCCAGGGCCGCTAGCCAGTAGCCAGGGCTGCTAGCCAACAATGGAGACATTGACTCTGACTGACTGATGAGGTGGACAAAGTTTGCGTCTCCAAATGCCACTTTATTCCCCTTTCTAGTGCACTACCTTTGACCAGGACCCATAGGGAGAACCATAGGACTCTGGTCCGGAGTAGTGCACTAAATGGGGAATATATCTAGCTGTTTTTCTTCATTTTCATACATCCACCCATCTATATCTAAACTCTTCTCTCTCTCTTCTGTCTCCTCTTCTCTTCTCTCTAGTTGGACCCGTTCTATGCGTCGATCATCCTGTTTGTGGGGAGGGCCTGGGACGCTATAACGGATCCCACCATAGGCTTCCTGGTCTCGCGTTCTCCCTGGACACGCTTCGGACGCATGTTGCCATGGTACGGCCACTTTATTGGTTCCCATATCTGTCAATCAAAATTGTAGGTGTATAGAGCTGTTTACAAACGGGTATTTCTCTCGTCCTTTTAGACTGCTTATCTAAAAGTGATCAGAACAATGGTCCTGAAGAGAAGAACATGGAAAGGGAGATTCAGGGATAGTTGAACACAGAATGGGGATGGACAAGGAACGGGAGATTCAGGGGTAGTTGAACACAGAATGGGGATGGACAAGGAACGGGAGATTCAGGGGTAGTTGAACACAGAATGGGGATGGACAATGAACGGGAGATTCAGGGGTAGATGGTTTACAATTCCTTCTCTTCTGTTGCGTTAACTAAATGCTACCTTGAATTGGCACTGAAAAAAATGCATATAAATATATAGGGAATTCAAATATTCAACAATCCCCTTTTGTTATTTTCCTGTTAGGATGTGACATGAGTTTTTGGTGTCTGTGTCTTCAGGAGTTTTTTTTTTAAAGGGTAAGGCATGGATGTCAGGGGTGACATCCGAAAGGTTCACTGTCTGTCCATACCAAAATAGTTTAGCAATATATCTTGCGGGAATGTCTCTGTGTTAAACATTTCCCCATTGGTCCCCAGTCATAGAAAACCCCCTAGAGTCGACGTTCGTGGCCCCTCGGAAATCGAATGAGCATAATCATAGAAATTGTCAGTCAATTTAAGAGGGATCTGTTTTTAAATCGTTTTTTTTGTTGCATTGGAGGCATCTCAATCCACCACATTCTCCGGTGTCACACTTCCACATCTGAGGTGAAAAGGTGAGAGTGTTAGACCGGTGTTTTGACGGACCATGAGACCTCCCCCGAGAATCAGTCTTGTCGCAGTATCGTCCGAACGGTTTGACCTTCAAACTATTATGACCCCCCTCTATGGAAAGATAACTCTCACGAACACGATGGTGTTCTCCGTGATGCTCTACGACCCCCACAAGCGTTTTGGAACTCGTCTGAAGTCGGTACAGTCGATCTGCCAACGTCTGTCTGTAGCAGCCCAACAGTTTGGGCAACACCGTAACATGACCCCTCTGTGTAAAGGTGAGACTATCATTAACCTGTACATGTCGGTTGTTTTGCTCTAGGACGCCCCAGGCCTCACAAGACACATCTGAAGGTTGAAAATGTGAAAGGAAGGCTAGAGTGAGGGTGCTCTAGTGAGTGAGGGTGCTCTAGTGAGTGAGGGTGCTCTAGTGAGTGAGTGAGTGAGTGAGGGTGCTCTAGTGCTCTAGTGAGTGAGGGTGCTCTAGTGAGTGAGGGTGCTCTAGTGAGTGAGGGTGCTCTAGTGCTCTAGTGAGTGAGGGTGCTCTAGTGAGTGAGGGTGCTCTAGTGCTCTAGTGAGTGAGGGTGCTCTAGTGAGTGAGGGTGCTCTAGTGAGTGAGGGTGCTCTAGTGCTCTAGTGAGTGAGGGTGCTCTAGTGAGGGTGCTCTAGTGCTCTAGTGAGTGAGGGTGCTCGAGTGAGGGTGCTCGAGTGAGTGAGTGAGGGTGCTCTAGTGAGTGAGTGACTGAGTGATGGTGCTCTAGTGATTCAGAAAGTATTCAGACCCATTGACTTTTTCCACATTTTGTTATGTTACAGCCTTATTCTAAAATGTATAAAATATTTATTTTTTCCTCAGCAATCTACACACAATACCCATAATGACAAAGCAAAAACAGTTTTGTATAATTTTTTGAAAATGTATTAAAACCAAAAAACACCTTATTTACGTAAGTATTCAGACCCTTTGCTGTGAGACTTGAAATTGGGCTCAGGTGCATCCTGTTTCCATCGATCATCCTTGAGATGTTTCTACAACTTGATTGGAGTCCACCTGTGGTGAATTCAATTGATTGGATATGATTTGGAAAGGCACACGTCTGTCTATATAAGGTCCCACAGGGAGGTGACCAAGAACCCGGTGGTCACTCTGACAGAGTTCCTCTGTAAAGGGACTGGGAGACTAGTCAGGATCGAGGCAAAGATGAACAGAGCAAAGTACAGAGATCCTTGATGAAATCCTGCTCAGGTCCTCCGACTGGGGTGAAGGTTCACCTTCCAACAGGACCATGACCCTAAGCACACAGCCAAGACAACGCAGGAGTGGCTTTGGGAAAAGTCTCTGAATGTCCTTGAGTGGCCCAGCCAGAGCCCGGACTTGAACCCGATCGAACATCTTTGGAGAGACCTGAAAATAGCTGTGCAGTGACGCTTCCTATCCAACCTGACAGAGCTTGAGAAGACCTGCAGAGAAGAATGGGAGAAACTCCCCAAATACAGGTGTGCCAAGCTTGTAGCGTCATACCCAAGAAGACTCTAGGCTGTAATCGCTGCCAAAGGTACTTCAACCCAGTACTGAGTAAAGGGTGTGAATACTTATATAAATGTGATATTTCAGTTTACATTTCCCAAAATGTCTAAAAACCATTTTTTTCTTCATCATTATGGGGTATTGTGTGAAGATTGAGTGGTGAAAAAAAACCTAACAATTTAATACATTTTAGAATAAGGCTGTAACGTAACAATGTGGGAAAAGTAAAGGTTTCTGAGTACTTTCCAAATGTACTGAATATGGAGACTGTTTAGGGCCAAAAATAAGAGGTTAAATGCATGTAAAAAAACAAACAAACAAAAAAACAAACAGTTTCCTGATCTTTTATCTCTTAGATACAAGCTGACTTTAGGTTATAATTTTTCTTTTTTGGGGGGGGGGGGACTATCAGTTGTTCCATGTAGTTAATCTGTTATTCAATACGTTTGTATGGGCTAGTAACAGTAAGGCCAAACATCATGTTTTTATATGTAATTGTTATACTTCAAGGGTTCTTCAAAATCAAATAGCAAAATGATCCTTGGTATGACCTTAAAACCATTCCATGTAGCTTAGTACAATCCCCCCCCCCCCCCCCCCCCCCCCCCAGATTACAGAGCTGATATGAGTTTAGACAGGTCCCTAGTCATTGGGGCGGCAGGTAGCCTAGTGGTTAGGGCGTTGGGCCAGTAACCGAAAGGACAGCTCGGAGATTCAATCTAGCAACAAGGTCAAAATCTGTCGTTCAGCCCCCTGAATAAGGCAATTAACCCACTGTTTTTTCTGGCTTACCTAGTTAAAAAAAAAAAAAAAAAAAAAGTAAGACATTTCCCCATTGGACTGACCACAAATGGGGCAGCGGTCTCGTGGTGCAACTGCATAAATTGTCATTCAAATTTCAGCTGCAGGCTCTGAAAGGGTTACTGCAGTTCATGCTGATGCAGTTCCGGCTCAAGAGTACTTCATCACACTCACTCACTCGCATACCACCCCACTGAAGATTTTATTGCTGCTTTCCCGTAAGAAGTCGTAAAGATTTCTTCAATCAAACATTCTCTTAAAACATAAGCCACGAATTACCTGCAGGGCAAAAAAAAGAAGAAGAAAACAATCAGGCCTTTTTCTTTTGAGTCTTAGTTTGTTAATAAAGAGAATAGAAGTTTCCTGCTTGACTTGCAGTTTTCCAGAGAGAGTCCCTGACATGGTCTTGGTGAATCGGATTCCTTGCTGCTAGGTTACCTAGAACTCCTAGGTTACCTACTTTGCAGTCTTCATACATGTCTCACCTTTTTTTAAAGGAGCGAGCTTTGTGCATCCGTTTTTTGGAATTTACCTTCAGTTAAAAACAAAACAAATGTTAGTATCAGCTAACTAATGTCAGTTGATACCTTGGCCATCTATCATTAATGATTTCATTCATATCTAGGCTGGTAGGCCTATAGACGTGTATATATTTTTGTGCATACAAAAATTCACCTCCACTTCTGCCTTGTTCAATCATGTGAAATGATTCACCAACCCCCCCCCCCCCCCGACCGGGTGTCCTTAATCGCACCCCTCAGCCCATCCTACCCAGCACCGTAGCACCCCTCCTAGCGCCGTAGCGTCCCTCCTAGCGCCGTAGCGTCCCTCCTAGCGCCGTAGCGTCCCACCTAGCGCCGTAGCGTCCCTCCTAGCGCCGTAGCGTCCCTCCTAGCGCCGTAGCGTCCCTCCTAGCGCCGTAGCGTCCCTCCTAGCGCCGTAGCGTCCCTCCTAGCGCCGTAGCGTCCCTCCTAGCGCCGTAGCGTCCTACCTAGCGCCGTAGCGTCCCTCCTAGCGCCGTAGCGTCCCTCCTAGCGCCGTAGCGTCCCTCCTAGCGCCGTAGCGTCCCACCTAGCGCCGTAGCGCCCCTCCTAGCGCCGTAGCGCCCCTCCTAGCGCCGTAGCGTCCCTCCTAGCGCCGTAGCGTCCTACCTAGCGCCGTAGCGTCCTACCTAGCGCCGTAGCTTCCTACTTAGCGCCGTAGCGTCCCTCCTAGTGCCGTAGCGTCCCTCCTAGCGCCGTAGCGTCCCTCCTAGCGCCGTAGCGTCCCTCCTAGCGCCGTAGCGTCCCTCCTAGCGCCGTAGCGTCCCACCTAGCGCCGTATCGTCCTACCTAGCGCCGTAGCGTCCTACCTAGCGCCGTAGCGTCCTACCTAGCGCCGTAGCGTCCTACTTAGCGCCGTAGCGTCCCTCCTAGCGCCGTAGCGTCCCTCCTAGCGCCGTAGCGTCCCTCCTAGCGCCGTAGCGTCCCTCCTAGCGCCGTAGCGTCCCTCCTAGCGCCGTAGCGTCCCTCCTAGCGCCGTAGCGTCCCACCTAGCGCCGTAGCGTCCCACCTAGCGCCGTAGCGTCCCACCTAGCGCCGTAGCGTCCCACCTAGCGCCGTAGCGTCCCACCTAGCGCCGTAGCGTCCCTCCTAGCGCCGTAGCGTCCTACTTAGCACCGTAGCGTCCTACCTAACACCGTAGCGTCCCGCCTTTTAGTATCCGAGTGCCCTTCATAAACACACATGTACACCGAGAGGGCAGGGGACAGGGGTACTTCATTTGTTTGTCAACTTTATATTTAACCCCGTGTGAATAAAGGTGTGTCAGTCTGGTAATGTCCTCATGGAACCAAGTACACTGTAGGAATGTCTGCCTTTATTTCCAATAAAATTTCAATTA
>NW_026600286.1:280733-293233 GCF_029448725.1 Salvelinus fontinalis
TAGGCATGGGGTATAGCCAGGCACTCCCACATAGGATCTTTTTTTTTTGAGCTGCTTTTATATTCATGTCATGTCACAGGCAAACCGACAAGAGATTGGAGACAAATTTGGATAAAAGAACAGTTCTTTAAAAAAAAAGAAGTGAAGTCTGTTATCAGCAGTTCAGAACAACCCAATGTCCCATTTTGATGACATCAGTGTGAAATGATATACTATGTTTTTAGAATTTTATTTAAAAAAATCATTCAGGTCATTTGGATAATAAAAATGCAGCGTTAGTCAATAAACGACAATAAACACATACAGGCAGATATTCAACAGGACCTTTGCTACAATGAACATTGGACTGACACCCAGACAGCTCAGGACCTTCGTTTTGGGACGTGGCAGAGCCAAGTGATCTTTGACGTTGCACTGAGCGTGAACGAAAGGCTGAGCCAGGCTCCCGACATGATGTAACATTCCTGATGGGTCGGTCACACCTCTCCCTATATGTAACACAACATTTGCTCTCTGCTCTGGGACTGTGAGTTCTCTGAGATCAGAGTTCTCTCTCTCTCTCTCTCTCTCTCTCTCTCTCTCTCTCTCTCTCTGTCTCTGTCTCTGTCTCTGTGTCAATTCAATTCAATTCAAGGGGCTTTATTGGCATGGGAAACGTGTTAACATTGCCAAAGCAAGTGAGGTAGATATTATACAAAAGTGAAATAAACAATACAAATTAACAGTAAACATTACACATACAGAAGTTACAAAACAATAAAGAAATTACAAATGTTATATTATATATATTTATTTATTTACCGTTATTTTACCAGGTAAGTTGACTGAGAACACGTTCTCATTTGCAGCAACGACCTGGGGAATAGTTACAGGGGAGAGGAGGGGGATGAATGAGCCAATTGTAAACTGGGGATTATTAGGTGACCATGATGGTTTGAGGGCCAGATTGGGAATTTAGCCAGGACACCGGGGTTAACACCCCTACTCTTACGATAAGTGCCATGGGATCTTTAATGACCTCAGAGAGTCAGGACACCCGTTTAACGTCCCATCCGAAAGACGGCACCCTACACAGGGCAGGGCATATACAGTGTTGTAACAATGTACAAATGGTTAAAGCACACAATTTAAAATAAATAAGCATAAATATGGGTTGTATTTACAATGGTGTTTGTTCTTCACTGGTTGCCCTTTTCTTGTGGCAACAGGTCACAAATCTTGCTGCTGTGATGGCACACTGTGGAATTTCACCCAGTAGATATGGGAGTTTATCAAAATTGGATTTGTTTTCAAATTCTTTGTGGATCTGTGTAATCTGAGGGAAATATGTCTCTCTAATATGGTCATACATTGGGCAGGAGGTTAGGAAGTGCAGCTCAGTTTCCACCTCATTTTGTGGGCAGTGAGCACATAGCCTGTCTTCTCTTGAGAGCCATGTCTGCCTACGGCGGTCTTTCTCAATAGCAAGGCTATACTCACTGAGTCTGTACATAGTCAAAGCTTTCCTTAAGTTTGGGTAAGTTTCTCTCTCTCTCTCTCTCTCTCCTCGGTCCTGTACTGTACCCGGTATGGGCGGCTGCATCTCAATACTCAATACTGATCTGAGAACACACTGATGTGGTGAAAAGTAACTCCTATTACCAAATTCAGCTTCCACCTGTTCATAGCTTTTACCAAAACAAGGAGACAAAGCTATTGTTTGAAGTGGAAGTAGGTCCCAGAACAGGTTTAATTTGTTTTTATTAGTGCTGCTGAAACAAAGGAGACAAGACAAGGAAACGTTTTTGCACTTTTGATAAAGCCCTTTTTAGGGCATCTCCACCAACAGGCTGATCCTGAAGTAGCCAAACAAATAATCAAGTTCTGAAGGAATGTCTTAATCTTTTATTTTGGAGTGTTCTACTCCACCGTGTCAAACTCACGACTGAACTGTTGTCATAAACACTGGGGAGATTAGGTTGCACATGATGGCGTCTTGTGGTCCGATATGACATTTCCTGTCCTTGTGCGATAATCTAGTGGCTCACCTGATGATGATGTGGCTGGCTTGCACCATATCCTCCTTAGCCAATCAATGACCGGATGTGATGTGGCCACTTCCCGCTGAGGAAACCTAACTCTTTTTCTCCTTGATGCGGATCCACGGCCCTCTCCTCTGTTGGAACGCGTCGATCAGGCCACAGGAAGTCCGTAACTGGGACAGGGAGTGACCATATACATTCTGTCTGACCCACTGTTCTCACACAGTCGCTACATAACACATGACATTTACAGTAACATCATTTCTTACTGGCAGTGCTGGAATAAACAGAATTGAGTGACAGCTGATTGTTGCTAAGGAACCGGTAGAACTGCCTTTCTCTGTACTGGCGAGGAATAACATACAGAGTTGAGTGACAGCTGATTGTTGCTAAGGAACCGGTAGAACTGCCTTTCTCTGTACTGGCGAGGAATAACAGACAGAGTTGAGTGACAGCTGATTGTTGCTAAGGAACCGGTAGAACTGCCTTTCTCTGTACTGGCGAGGAATAACATACAGAGTTGAGTGACAGCTGATTGTTGCTAAGGAACCGGTAGAACTGCCTTTCTCTGTACTGGCGAGGAATAACAGACAGAGTTGAGTGACAGCTGATTGTTGCTAAGGAACCGGTAGAACTGCCTTTCTCTGTACTGGCGAGGAATAACATACAGAGTTGAGTGACAGCTGATTGTTGCTAAGGAACCGGTAGAACTGCCTTTCTCTGTACTGGCGAGGAATAACAGACAGAGTTGAGTGACAGCTCAGTAGTCATGGCTTTCTGTCCTTTTTATCCTTTTATCAGATGGGTGATAATGAAGGAGAGGAGATGAGGATGCCTCTTTTTAGACTATTGAAACGCACCCATTCTCACAAGGCCAATCTCACCAAGGTTATCTTTACTTTTACGAAGAAGAAATAAAATTGTTTATTTTTGAATGTGTCACAGCTATCAAGGTCTATGTTTTATTTTATTTATTTTTTGCCTACAGAAAGTTATTAGTGTCCTCTTGACTACTTGGGCCTTTTGACTCTCCTGTCATCACTTGGCCTTAGCCTGTCATTACAGACTCCCCAAGTGGAAATAGCTGTTTATTTAGTAAGAGGCTGTTCACTCAGTCATTTGACAGCTTGGTTACAGCGACTTCACTAGATAACCACAGTGTCTGTGAAGAGGACATAGACATTATGTGACAATGTACGATGCTTGATTTACTGTTTTCTGTCTCTGTCTCTCTGTCTCTCTCTCTCTCTCTGTCTCTGTCTCTGTCTCTGTCTCTGTCTCTGTCTCTCTGTCTCTGTCTCTCTCTCTGTCTCTCTCTCTGTCTCTCTCTCTGTCTCTCTCTCTGTCTCTCTCTGTCTCTCTCTCTCTCTCTCTCTCTGTCTCTCTCTGTCTGTCTCTGTCTCTCTCTCTGTCTCTGTCTCTGTCTCTCTCTCTCTGTCTCTCTCTCTCTGTCTCTCTGTCTCTCTCTCTCTCTCTCTGTCTCTCTGTCTCGGTTTAGGATCCTGTTCTCTACTCCTCTAGCCGTGGTCAGTTACTTCCTCATCTGGTACGTTCCTGTGTTTGAGGATGGGAGGGTCATCTGGTACCTGGTCTTCTACTGCCTCTTCCAGACCCTTCAGACGGTGAGTTAAAGGAATCCTACACGTCCACAGGTATAAAGAAACACGAACCCGGGTGCAATCCAATCATTTCAATATCTCTCTCTCTCTCTGTCTCTCAAATTCAAATTCAAGCTGCTTTATTGGCATGAAAAACATTGTGTCAATATTGCCAAAGCAACAATGTATACAATATACATTGAAATAAAATTATAAACAATGACAAATAATAATATAGAATGGCAGTAAATAATAATACAAAATTAAATATAAAAATAGTAACAATAAAATGGTAACAGTCAAAAAAATGCTCTCTCTCTCTCTCTCTGTCTCTCTCTCTGTCTCTCTCTCTCTCTCTCCAGTGTTTCCATGTGCCCTACTCGGCTCTCACCATGTTCATCAGTGAAGACCAGAAGGAGAGGGACTCTGCCACTGCTTACAGTACGTCTTATACCCGGACTCTTACGTCACTACCCGACGTCACTACCCGACGTCACTACCCGACGTCACTGCCCGACGTCACTGCCCGACGTCACTGCCCGACGTCAATACTACGTCGGGCAACATTGCAACTGTGTTTTGTTTTTCTGTTAATTTCCAAGGCTTTGTGAAGTCCAGACAACTGCTTGTCGATTGTCCATTGGGCCAAGGGGTGAATGGTCTCGGGGTCTTAACCTACCTAACCAGTTTCAACACAATGAGAAGCGTTGACCTATCAGCGGGCAATTAAGGATAACTACAGGAACGTGTCATATACACTCAGTGGACAGTTTATTAGGTACAACCCCCCCCCCCCCCCCCCCCCCCGTTCACCAAAATGCTTCGCTCCTACAGACACGTGAGTCACGTGGTCGTGGCTTGTTATATAAAGCAGACAGACATCCAGGGATTCAGTTACTGTTCATTTGAACGTTAGAATGAAGGGGGGGGGGGGGGGGGGGGGGGGGGAGGGGAATGGGTGACCAGAGACTGAGTGTGGTGTGATCGTCGGTGCCGGGCGCGTCAGTATCTTAGAAACGGCCTCCTGGGGTTTTTCACGGACGACAGTGTCAAGGTTTTTTTCCCCCAAGAATGGTGGGACAATCAAAACAAACATCCAGTCCTGAGGGCGTTGATGACAGAGGTCAAAGGTAACAGAGGGCGTTGATGACAGAGGTCAAAGGTAACAGAGGGCGTTGATGACAGAGGTCAAAGGAGAATGGCAAGAGTCGTACAAGCTAACAGAGGGCGTTGATGACAGAGGTCAAAGGAGAATGGCAAGAGTCGTACAAGCTAACAGAGGGCGTTGATGACAGAGGTCAAAGGAGAATGGCAAGAGTCGTACAAGCTAACAGAGGGCGTTGATGACAGAGGTCAAAGGAGAATGGCAAGAGTCGTACAAGCTAACAGAGGGCGTTGATGACAGAGGTCAAAGGAGAATGGCAAGAGTCGTACAAGCTAACAGAGGGCGTTGATGACAGAGGTCAAAGGAGAATGGCAAGAGTCGTACAAGCTAACAGAGGGCGTTGATGACAGAGGTCAAAGGTAACAGAAGGGCCACAAACGGACAAATAACGGCGCAGAACGGCATCTCGGGAACGCACAGCTCGTCGATCCTCGTCACGGATTGGCTATTTGCAGCAGACAACCACACTGGGGTTCCACTCCTATCAGCTTAAAAAACACTAAGCGTCTCCAATGGACACGCCATCACCAACACTGGAGAATTGAGTGGTAAAAACATTGCTTGGTCTGACATGCCGATTCATGTTGCCTCATGCTGATGGCAGAGTCATGATTTGGCGTAAGCAGCATGAGTCCATGGCCCCATCCTGCCTGGCTGGTGGTGTAATGGTGTGGAGAATGTTTTCCTGGCACACGTTAGGTCTTGTGATAGCAATTGAGCAACGTTTGAATGCCACACATTGTACAACCCACGCCACGAAGAATTCAGGCTGTTCTGGAGGCAAAGGGGGGGGGTCTGACCAAGTACTAAACTGGCCACTGATTGTATAGTGTAGGTTAACCTCGAGGATAAACCGATATAATGTCTTACTCATATCAATTTGAAACAATATCGATTTCACATTAAGTTATTGATAATGCCTACTACTAATAGTCTACACGTTTGGATATTAGGACACAATAAATAACCTTTTATTTAACTTTTTATTTAACTAGGCGTGTCAGTTAAGAACAAATTCTTATTTACAATGACGGCCAAACCCGGGCCAAACCCGGACAATTGTGCGCCGCCCTTTGGGGCTCCCAATCACGGTCGGATGTGACGCAGCCACAGGCACCTCAATCAATAATATAAATAATTATATAATTATATATACATTAATAATCATTTATATATTAATAATAATATAAGCCATTTTAGCAGACGGTTTTATCCAAAGCTAATTAGTCCTGCGTGGGTATGGTTTACTTATGGGTGGTCCTGGGAATCGAACCGACTATCCTGGGGTTTCCAAACGCCACGCTCTATCAACTGAGCTACAGAGGACCTCCAAGAGGATCATTGGTTGTTTTTTGTTTTTTTCAGACCGAATGGAAAGATGATCATTGGTCGGTTTGTCTCATCTGTATGCTTCTCTCGTCCAATCAGGAATGACGGTAGAGGTTCTGGGTACTGTGATTGGCACAGCCGTCCAGGGTCAGATTGTGGGCATGGCCAACGCCCCCTGTATCCCGACGCCCGGTGATAATGTCACGGCCGACGGGTTAAACTCCTCCCTGTTGCTGGGACAGGAAGTCAACGCCACGATCACCACTGTCATCACCCTGGACCAAACGGTACACACACACACACACACACACACACACACACACACACACACACACACACACACACACACCGACACACACACGCACGCACGCACGCACGCACGCACGCACGCACGCGCACACACACACACACACACACACACACACACACACACACACACACACACACACACACACACACACACCGTATCCTATCAAATCTAACTTTATTTATACAGCCCATTTCAGACATGGAATGCAACACAATGTGCTTTACAGGGGAAAAAACTAATAAAATGATATGAAAATAAGATTAAATATTCACTACTCAACAAACATTTTAAATATGTCCACAGTTTTGGCCCCCCCTCAGGTTCTCTGGCAGGCTATTCCAGAGGCTGGGGGCATAGTAACTAAAGGCTGGGGGCATAGTAACTAAAGGCTGGGAGCATAGTAACTAAAGGCTGGGAGCATAGTAACTAAAGGCTGGGGGCATAGTAACTAAAGGCTGGGGGCATAGTAACTAAAGGCTGGGGGCATAGTAACTAAAGGCTGGGGGCATAGTAACTAAAGGCTGGGGGCATAGTAACTAAAGGCTGGGGGCATAGTAACTAAAGGCTGGGGGCATAGTAACTAAAGGCTGGGGGCATAGTAACTAAAGGCTGCCTCTCCATGCCTCTTGGTCTCCTCAGGTTCTCTGGCAGGCTATTCCAGAGGCTGGGGGCATAGTAACTAAAGGCTGGGGGCATAGTAACTAAAGGCTGGGGGCATAGTAACTAAAGGCTGGGGGCATAGTAACTAAAGGCTGGGGGCATAGTAACTAAAGGCTGGGGGCAGAGTAACTAAAGGCTGGGGGCATAGTAACTAAAGGCTGCCTCTCCAGGGCTCTTGGTCCCTAGGATTTGAGGTAGTTTAAATTAATTCTAAAACTCACAGGCAGCCAGTACAGAGACCTTAAAACCAGTGTAATGTGTTCTCTGTCTGGTCTGGGTCAATACCCTGCAGTATTCTGTATGTTTTACAGTACAGAGACCTTAAAACCAGTGTAATGTGTTCTCTGTCTGGTCTGGGTCAATACCCTGCAGTATTCTGTATGTTTTACAGTACAGAGACCTTAAAACCGGTGTAATGTGTTCTCTGTCTGGTCTGGGTCAGTACCCTGCAGTATTCTGAATGTTTTACAGTACAGAGACCTTAAAACCGGTGTAATGTGTTCTCTGTCTGGTCTGGGTCAGTACCCTGCAGTATTCTGTATGTTTTACAGTACAGAGACCTTAAAACCGGTGTAATGTGTTCTCTGTCTGGTCTTGGTCAGTACCCTGCAGCATTCTGTATGTTTTACAGTTGACCAATGGCTTTCTTGGGTTGACCAGACAGGAGAGCATTACAGTAGTCAAGCCTGCTTGTAATAAAAGCATGAATGAGTCTCTCTGTATCAGCATGAGAGTCTAAAAATCATCCGGAAATACCAGATATAGTAGCTTTAACACATGTTCTACTACATGTGACTAATACTAGGCCTATCAGGTTACTGTAGTCTACTGACCTCCTATTGGCTGTTCTCTCTGTTTACTGTCCTATAGTCTACTGACCTGCTGTCCCTCTCTCCTATTGGCTGTTCTCTGTGTTTACTGTCCTATAGTCTACTGACCTGCTGTCCCTCTCTCCTATTGGCTGTTCTCTCTGTTTACTGTCCTATAGTCTACTGACCTGCTGTCCCTCCCTCCAATTGGCTGTTTACTGTCCTATAGTCTACTGACCTGCTGTCCCTCTCTCCTATTGGCTGTTCACTGTCCTATAGTCTACTGACCTGCTGTCCCGCTCTCCTATTGGCTGTTCTCTGTGTTTACTGTCCTATAGTCTACTGACCTGCTGTCCCTCTCTCCTATTGGCTGTTTACTGTCCTATAGTCTACTGACCTGCTGTCCCTCTCTCCTATTGGCTGTTCTCTGTGTTTACTGTCCTATAGTCTACTGACCTGCTGTCCCTCTCTCCTATTGGCTGTTCTCTATGTTTACTGTCCTATAGTCTACTGACCTGCTGTCCCTCCCTCCAATTGGCTGTTTACTGTCCTATAGTCTACTAACCTGCTGTCCCTCCCTCCTATTGGCTGTTTAATGTCCTATAGTCTACTGACCTGCTGTCTCTCCAGGAAATGTTTGCCACAAAGCTAGTCTTTTGTATATTGTTTTGTTTGTTGTTTTACTACTACGGTTACCGCAGTCCACTAAGCCGCTGTCCCTCTCTACTGTCACAGAAAACGGCCTACAACGTCGCCTCCGGAGCCATCTGTTCCATCTACGTCCTCTGTGCTGTGGTGCTGTTCTTCGGAGTCAAGGAGAAGAAAGGTAAAGGCAAGGGGGGGGACCATTTTGTCTCTCCAGCCCTCAAATCAACAAACCCTCTTTTGATATTTAATGTGTTAACTATGTGTCATTAACTTTCCCTGTTGCTATTATAAAACGATGAGCTCGTGGGGAATTCCCCAAATGGCGTCCTTCTAAACAAGCCCACTCTCTTTACGTGGATGTTATTGAGACCGACAGTGTGGTGTGATGACGCAGTACACCGTTTATCCTGATGGACTGTGTCCATGGTGACCCGATGGGCTGTGTCCATGGTGACCTGATGGGCTGTGTCCATGGTGACCTGATGGGCTGTGTCCATGGTGACCTGATGGGCTGTGTCCGCGGTGACCTGATGGGCTGTGTCCATGGTGACCTGATGGGCTGTGTCCATGGTGACCTGATGGGCTGTGTCCGCGGTGACCTGATGGGCTGTGTCCATGGTGACCTGATGGGCTGTGTCCATGGTGACCTGATGGGCTGTGTCCATGGTGGCCCGATGGGCTGTGTCCATGGTGGCCCGATGGGCTGTGTCCATGGTGACCTGATGGGCTGTGTCCGCGGTGACCTGATGGGCTGTGTCCATGGTGACCTGATGGGCTGTGTCCATGGTGACCTGATGGGCTGTGTCCATGGTGACCTGATGGGCTGTGTCCATGGTGACCTGATGGGCTGTGTCCGCGGTGACCTGATGGGCTGTGTCCATGGTGACCTGATGCTCTAACAGATGGACTGTGTCCACGGTGGCCCGATGGGCTGTGTCCATGGTGACCTGATGGGCTGTGTCCATGGTGACCTGATGGGCTGTGTCCGCGGTGACCTGATGGGCTGTGTCCATGGTGACCTGATGGGCTGTGTCCATGGTGACCTGATGGGCTGTGTCCATGGTGACCTGATGGGCTGTGTCCGCGGTGACCTGATGGGCTGTGTCCATGGTGACCTGATGGGCTGTGTCCATGGTGACCTGATGGGCTGTGTCCGCGGTGACCTGATGGGCTGTGTCCATGGTGACCTGATGGGCTGTGTCCATGGTGACCTGATGGGCTGTGTCCATGGTGGCCCGATGGGCTGTGTCCATGGTGACCCGATGGGCTGTGTCCATGGTGACCTGATGGGCTGTGTCCGCGGTGACCTGATGGGCTGTGTCCATGGTGACCTGATGGGCTGTGTCCATGGTGACCTGATGGGCTGTGTCCATGGTGACCTGATGGGCTGTGTCCGCGGTGACCTGATGGGCTGTGTCCATGGTGACCTGATGCTCTAACAGATGGACTGTGTCCACGGTGGCCCGATGGGCTGTGTCCATGGTGACCTGATGGGCTGTGTCCATGGTGACCTGATGGGCTGTGTCCGCGGTGACCTGATGGGCTGTGTCCATGGTGACCTGATGCTCTAACAGATGGACTGTGTCCACGGTGGCCCGATGGGCTGTGTCCATGGTGACCTGATGGGCTGTGTCCATGGTGACCTGATGGGCTGTGTCCGCGGTGACCTGATGGGCTGTGTCCATGGTGACCTGATGGGCTGTGTCCATGGTGACCTGATGGGCTGTGTCCATGGTGACCTGATGGGCTGTGTCCATGGTGACCTGATGGGCTGTGTCCATGGTGACCTGATGCTCTAACAGATGGACTGTGTCCACGGTGGCCCGATGGGCTGTGTCCATGGTGACCTGATGGGCTGTGTCCATGGTGACCTGATGGGCTGTGTCCATGGTGACCTGATGGGCTGTGTCCATGGTGGCCCGATGGGCTGTGTCCATGGTGACCCGATGGGCTGTGTCCATGGTGACCTGATGGGCTGTGTCCATGGTGACCTGATGGGCTGTGTCCATGGTGACCTGATGGGCTGTGTCCATGGTGACCCGATGGGCTGTGTCCATGGTGACCTGATGGGCTGTGTCCATGGTGACCTGATGGGCTGTGTCCATGGTGACCTGATGGGCTGTGTCCATGGTGACCTGATGGGCTGTGTCCATGGTGACCCGATGGGCTGTGTCCATGGTGACCTGATGGGCTGTGTCCATGGTGACCTGATGGGCTGTGTCCATGGTGACCTGATGGGCTGTGTCCATGGTGACCTGATGGGCTGTGTCCATGGTGACCTGATGGGCTGTGTCCATGGTGACCTGATGGGCTGTGTCCATGGTGACCTGATGGGCTGTGTCCATGGTGACCCGATGGGCTGTGTCCATGGTGACCTGATGGGCTGTGTCCATGGTGACCTGATGGGCTGTGTCCATGGTGACCTGATGCTCTAACAGATGGACTGTGTCCATGGTGACCTGATGCTCTAACAGATGGGCTGTGTCCACGGTGACCTGATGCTCTAACAGATGGACTGTGTCCGCGGTGGCCTGATGGGCTGTGTCCATGGTGACCTGATGGGCTGTGTCCATGGTGACCTGATGGGCTGTGTCCATGGTGACCTGATGGGCTGTGTCCATGGTGACCTGATGGGCTGTGTCCATGGTGACCTGATGGGCTGTGTCCATGGTGACCTGATGGGCTGTGTCCATGGTGACCTGATGGGCTGTGTCCATGGTGACCTGATGGGCTGTGTCCATGGTGACCTGATGGGCTGTGTCCATGGTGACCTGATGGGCTGTGTCCATGGTGACCCGATGGGCTGTGTCCATGGTGACCCGATGGGCTGTGTCCATGGTGACCCGATGGGCTGTGTCCATGGTGACCCGATGGGCTGTGTCCATGGTGACCCGATGGGCTGTGTCCATGGTGACCCGATGGGCTGTGTCCATGGTGACCTGATGGGCTGTGTCCATGGTGACCTGATGGGCTGTGTCCATGGTGACCTGATGGGCTGTGTCCATGGTGACCTGATGGGCTGTGTCCATGGTGACCTGATGGGCTGTGTCCATGGTGACCTGATGGGCTGTGTCCATGGTGACCTGATGGGCTGTGTCCGCGGTGACCTGATGGGCTGTGTCCATGGTGACCTGATGGGCTGTGTCCACGGTGGCCTGATGCTCTAACAGATGAGCTGTGTCCACGGTGGCCTGATGCTCTAACAGATGGACTGTGTCCACGGTGGCCTGATGGGCTGTGTCCGCGGTGGCCTGATGGGCTGTGTCCGCGGTGGCCTGATGGGCTGTGTCCACGGTGGCCTGATGCTCTAACAAATGGGCTGTGTCCGCGGTGGCCTGATGGGCTGTGTCCATGGTGACCTGATGGGCTGTGTCCACGGTGGCCTGATGCTCTAACAGATGGACTGTGTCCACGGTGGCCTGATGCTCTAAAAGATGGGCTGTGTCCACGGTGGCCTGATGCTCTAAAAGATGGGCTGTGTCCGCGGTGGCCTGATGGGCTGTGTCTACGGTGGCCTGATGCTCTAACAGATGGGCTGTGTCCGCGGTGGCCTGATGGGCTGTGTCCACGGTGGCCTGATGCTCTAACAGATGGGCTGTGTCCGCGGTGGCCTGATGGGCTGTGTCCGCGGTGGCCTGATGGGCTGTGTCCACGGTGGCCTGATGCTCTAACAAATGGGCTGTGTCCGCGGTGGCCTGATGGGCTGTGTCCATGGTGACCTGATGGGCTGTGTCCACGGTGGCCTGATGCTCTAACAGATGGACTGTGTCCACGGTGGCCTGATGCTCTAACAGATGAGCTGTGTCCACGGTGGCCTGATGCTCTAACAGATGGGCTGTGTCCACGGTGGCCTGATGCTCTAACAGATGGACTGTGTCCACGGTGGCCTGATGCTCTAAAAGATGGGCTGTGTCCGCGGTGGCCTGATGGGCTGTGTCCATGGTGACCTGATGGGCTGTG
>NW_026600286.1:298233-380733 GCF_029448725.1 Salvelinus fontinalis
TTACCCACCTTTTTATTTATAACTGCCCAACCGACCCACACCATGTAAGGTACAAAAATGCATCAGACTTTGACATTGCAGCGTGGGAGAATGACCCTTCATGTGGCTCTTCAGGGACACAAGACACACAACGCTGCATCCTACGCTAATGCCAGTTCAGACATTTTCTCTGTAACAACCTGCAAAGCTTTTTTTGCCAATTGCCTCATTTAACGGGGCGCCCGCGATGTTCCTGCCGTTCTGGTGGCCGTTTTCCTCACACAGCCCACCCGCCCTTCTCCCGACTGGCAACATTAAAGCTGCCAGTCTGAAGTAAGATGTTTTTTTCCGTAGCTATTAAGTAGTAAATTCCCAAATGCTCAATAAAAAATACAATACAGGCATTAAGCTGGAATTGTGTAGTAATATGAATAGATGTTCACCAGTAGGTGTGTCCCCTAACTCTGCTCATCACTACTCAAAATACACCATCACTACTGACTTACCACTCATGTATGTAGGAAATAAGTAGTGAATCAACAAATTATTGAGTAGAACTTGTGAGGTTGTAATGAATAGTAAGTTAGTCGTTTTGAGGTTGTGGCGATATACTGCCATCTGGTGGCGACTACAAACAATTGCATAATAGGAACTATTTACAAATTGATGGTCCTTGAACATAAATATTAGTGCTTGAAAAAGTACTTGGAAATACCTTGAATTGGACTTGCCACTGTCTGTACGAACCCTTCACTCATAAAGGAGCCTGGGTGCCAGTCTGTTTGTGCTATTATTCTACTACTTGCCAATGTCTGTACGAACCCTGCTGTTGTGTTCAGAACGTGATCTATTCACACAGTTTTTTGTAGACTATGCAAATGTTTGTGATGCTGGAAGGAGAGAGTTGACAGGCAGAGTGAGGTGCAGACAGTTCAGGGGAAAGATGACCTTGATGTTATATTGCCAGGAAGCAGAACAAGCATTGTGAGGATGTTTAGCAGATGCAGATGACCTTGATGTGGTATTGCCAGGAAGCAGAACAAGCATTGTGAAGATGGTTAGCAGATACAGTCCACACACACACACACACACACACACACACACACACACACACACACACACACACACACACACAGATGATGCACGAGAAAGAGGACACAGACAAAGTGAAGTTACTCTTGAGATTGCTGGATTTACTAGAGCAGGTTGAGGGGAAATGTACCTCTATGCTTAGTACTTTCTTTGCAGTATTAACTCCTACAACACACACAATGTTAACTTATTCTTATACAAACACATCCAAAAAGAAGGGAAAACTACTGGCATCCCAGTGGCGCCCATAGGGGTCAACGTTTGACCTCTTATTGACTAAACCATAAAGTCAGAAGTCAATCTGATCTGTCCCAGGCCACACCCTGTCTAGGGTCAGATGGTGACCCTTGTGGAATGCAGGAATGTCCCTATTAATGTCCACTGTAATGTGTTGTGAAGCATCCTGCAATTCCTGCCGTATTCCCGCTGCTGTGTTGTGATGGGTTGCCTGGTTACCCGGCCCGAACGCTACTCCACGCCCACAGATGTTTATTTTCCGCTATGTGGCTGGATCTGAGTACCTCCCCGCTGATTTCAAGACTGCAAACCCATTCTAATCGTTCTGATTTGTCCCATGAACTGAACTGGTGGGTTGGGTCAGAGCCAGAACGTGGGTAAAGGGTCATTTTTTAGAAAATGTGTTATTGACTTTGATACTGATTTGGTTATCCAATCGCTGATGACTTTGTTTTGTAGCTATGACAACACACATTTTGACGTCAACAAAAACAACTTCAACGATGGCGGAAAAATTCCGATTGGAGTCGTCAGGCGTGTGATAGGTGGATTAGAGAGGTTGAGAATGTCTTCATTAGGAAGACTGGTAAATCCCAAAACACAAACCAGACAGCACTGCTGTTTTTTTGGAGTGGGTTTTTGTAGTCTGCCACATAACATGTTCCAGAGACTGAAGATGGCATAATGGCTGCTTCTCAAAATGGCACCCTATTCCTTTTATGCTCACTGGTTGAAAGCTGTGCCCCATCTAGCGAATAGGGTTCCATTTGAGACTCGGTCCTTCTCTTGGCACGTTGGCTAAAGTAGAAACGGACTGGAACTCTAGCCAGGTCATTGCAGAAAATATGGCAACAGAAACATGCTAACTAAACTAGAACAAACACAACCATTTCTATATTAAGTCTTGAGTAAACCCCATTTTTTTTGTCTTGTTTTCTCTCCAGCTCGCTGCGACGCTCACCATCCCCTTCTGGCAGTGGTTCCTCACCAAGTTTGGCAAGAAGACAGCTGTGTACATCGGCACCTCTGTAAGACTTAGCATACCATCAGAATGATCACACACAAAATGCCTTAGTCCATGGAGGCATGCTTTATTGGGCCAGGGCCTTGGATGAGGAGACACTGAAGGCAAATCTCAGCTAGCCGAACTCAGCTAGCCGAACTCAGCTAGCCGATCTCAGCTAGCCGATCTCAGCTAGCCGATCTCAGCTAGCCGAACTCAGCTAGCCGAACTCAGCTAGCCGAACTCAGCTAGCCGATCTCAGCTAGCCGATCTCAGCTAGCCGAACTCAGCTAGCCGAACTCAGCTAGCCGATCTCAGCTAGCCGAACTCAGCTAGCCGAACTCAGCTAGCCGAACTCAGCTAGCCGATCCGAACGAGTGTGCTTGCATACTCCCTTAAAAGACCTTTAAAAACCTTGAAAAAAGCGACAATGGTACTCTTTGTCCCTTTTGAGACACAGTAGCCAGTATACACTTCCTAAACAATTGTCAGAATGAATCTAACTCAAGAAATCTGACATTAATTTGTACGTTTTTTGCCGAGATCTTAATCGTGCAATTTTTTACATCTATCTAAACGAGTCGTCTCTTGTTAAATGACAACTGAAGAATCCCTACTGTTTCACCAATCACAGAGAAAGTGGCGTAGACTTGGGCTCTGAAAAATCCCGAAGTCCAAAATCGTCACAAAATGTTGTCATAATAAATGCACAAACCCGTTTCTGTCTGGGAAGCATGCGGATGCCTTTCTTACTCAATGAAGACCAACCATCTCCAGGTCATTTGTATCTCAAGGACCACGTTTAAATGGATACTTCAGGATTTTGGCAATTTAAAAAAAATACATTTTATTTAACTAGACAAGTCAATTAACCTGTCTAGGATCAGCGTGGCGCTAGCGGCACTCCCCCCCCCCCCCCACTGAAAAACCAGTGCCGCGAAATTCAAAAAAAATATTTTTTTTAAATATTTAACTTTCACACATTAAAGTCCAATACAGCTAATGAAAGACACAGATCTTATGAATCCAGTCAACATTTCCGATTTTTAAAATGTTTTACAGGGAAGACACAATATGTAAAGATGTACATCTATTACCTAAAAACACATTAGCATAATCCACCATCTTTTATTTGTCCACCAACACCAGTAGCCATCACCAATTCGGCTAAACTAAGATATTTATAGCCCCTAACCAACAAAAAAACTCATTAGATGACAGTCTGATAACATATTTATGGTATGGGATAGGTTTTGTTAGAAAAAAGTGCATATTTCAGGTATATGGCATAGTTTACAATTGCACCCACCATCACAAATGGACTAGAATAATTACAATGAGCAACGTGTTTACCTAACTACTAATCATCAAACATTTCGTAAAAATACACAGCATACACGAATCGAAAGACACAGATCCTGTGAATACAGACAATATTTCAGATTTTCTAAGTGTCTTACAGCGAAAACACAATAAATCGTTATATTAGCTTAGCACATAGCAATTAGCAGCCCAGCATTGATTCTAGCCAAAGTGAGCGATAAAAGTCAACATCGCCAAAAGATATTAATTTTTTCACTAACCTTCTCAGAATTCTTCCGATGACACTCCTGTAACATCACATTACAACATGCATATACAGTTTGATCGAAAATGTTTATATTTAGCCACCAAAATCATGGTTAGACAATGTGAAATGTAGACAAGCTGGTAAAGAAAACGTCCTTGCGCCACTTAGACAGTGATCTACTCTTATACATAAATACTCATAAACGTGACTAAAAAATATAGGGTGGACAGGGATTGATAGACAATTTAATTCTTAATACAATTGCGTTATTACATTTTTTAATTTATCCTTACTTTTCAATACAGTTTGCGCCAAGCGAAGCTACGTCAAAAAACATGGCGTCCTAAGCCACTAAAATGTTTCGACAGAAACACGATTTATCATAATAAAAATGTCCTACCTTGAGCTGTTCTTCCATCAGTATCTTGGGCAAAGGATCCTTTCTTGGGAGAAATCGTCTTTTGGTGGAAAGCTGTCCTCTTGCCATGTGGAAATGTCAACTACGTTCGGGATGAACTGAAAAGCGTGCCCAACTTTTCACATCGTTGCAAAAATAAATGTCCCAAAATCGCACTAAACGGATATAAATTGCTATAAAACGCTTTAAATTAACTACTTTGTGATGTTTGTAACTCCTATAACGAGTGAAAAGATGACCGGAGAAATATAACAGGCTAAACTAACGCTTGGAACAGGAGAGGGTCGGTGTCTTCCACGCGCGTTACGCAGCAAGAAAAGACTTGCTAGCTAAAGGTTTTTTTCATTTGTAGGGCCTGTGAACGAGCAATCGAGCCCGTTGGAATCGTCATCACGTAAAGGCATCCAGGGGAAGACGTAAGAAGTGTCCGTATAGTCATAGCAACGACAGTGCCCGTTTAAATGACTTCAGAAAAGTGGCCAACGTTTCTCAAATCTGACTCCATGTCAGGGAAATTGCTGTAGAATGGGCTCTGTTCCACTTAGAGACAAAATTTCAACTCCTATAGAAACTATAGACTGTTTTCTATCCAATAATAATAATAATATGCATATTGTACGATCAAGGATTTTGTGGGAAGCCGTTTAAAAAATTAGCCACATTAGCATAAATAGTCTAAACAGCGCCCCCATCCCCAACAGGTTATTAAGAACAAATTCTTTGAAGGCCTACCCCGGCCAAACCATAACCCGAACGACGCTGGGCCAATTGTGCGCCGCCCTATGGGACTCCCAATCACGGCCGGTTGTGATACAGCCTGGAATCGAACCAGGGTCTGTAGTAACGCCTCTAGCACTGAGATGCAGTGCCTTAGACTGCTGTGCCACTCGGGAACCCAATGAAGTCCTTTATCTACTTTCCCATAGTCAGATGAACTCGTGAATAACAGTTTTATGTCGCTATGTGCAGTTTGAAGGAAGGTTGCTAACTAGCATTAGAGCATTGACTGGAAGTATGGTAACTGCTAGCATGCTAGTAGATAGCACAATGACTGGACGTCTATGGTAACACTAGTTAGCATTGCTCGCAAAACTACCTCTAACTTCCTTCATACTGGATGCAGAGACCTAATGGTATCCACAAGTTCATCTGACTCTGGAAAACCTTCCTAATATTGAGTTGCACCCCCTTTGCCCTCAGAACAGCCTCAATGTGTCGGGGCATGTACTCTACAAGATGTCAAGCGTTCCACACGGATGCTGGCTCATATTGACTCCAATGCTTCCCACAGTTGTCAAGTTGGCTGGATGTCCTTTTGGGTGGTGGATCGTTCTTGATACACACGGGAAACTGTTGAGCGTGGAAAAACCCAGTAGCGTTGCTGTTTTTGACGCACTCAAACCGGTGCACCTGGACCCTAGTAGCATACCCCACTTAAAGCCATGAGGTCGAAGGAATTGTCCGTGGAGCTCCAAGACAGGATTGTGTCGAGGCACAGATCTAGGGAAGGGTACGAAAAAATGTCTGCAGCATTGAAGGTCCTCAAGAACACAATGGCCTCCATCATTCTTAAATGGAAGAAGTTTGGAAACACCAAGACTCTTCCTAGAGCTGGCTGCCTGGCCAAACTGAGCAATTGGGGGAGAAGGGCCTTGGTCAGGGAGGTGACCAAGAACTCCATGGTCACTGACAGAGCTCCAGAGTTGCTCTGTGGAGATGGGAGAACCTTCCAGAAGGACAACCATCTCTGCAGCACTCCACTAATCAGGCCTTTATGGTAGAATGGCCAGACGGATGCCACTCCTCAGTTAAAGGCACATGACAGCCCGCTTGGAGTTTGCCAAAAGGCACCTAAATGACTCAGACCATGAGAAACAAGATTCTGTGGTCTGATGAAACCAAGATTGAACTATTTGGCCTGAATACCAAGCGTCACGTCTGGAGTAAACCTGGCACCATCCCTACGGTGAAGCATGGTGGTGGCAGCATCATGCTGTGTGGATGTTTTTCAGCGGCAGGGACTGGGAGACTAGTCAGGATCGAGGCAAAGACGGCAGATCGAGGCAGAGAAGAATGGGAGAAACTCCCCAAATACAGATGTGCCAAGCTTGTAACTTCATACCCAAGAAGACACGAGGATGTAATCACCGCCAAAGGTGCTTCAACAAGTACTGCGTAAAGGTTCTGAATACTTTTTATTTAACTTTTATTTAACTTGGCAAGTCAGTTAAGAAGACATTTTTAATTTACAATGACAGCCTACACCGGCCAAAGCTGGACGATGCTGGGCCAATGGTGCACCGCCCGATGGGACTCCCAATCACGACCGGTTGTAATACAGCCTGGATACTTATGTAAATGTGATTTCTGTTATTTTTAAATATAAATTTGCAAAAAAACAACTTAAAAACCTGTTTTTGCTTTGTCATTATGGGATATTGTGTGTAGATTGATGGAGAAGAAAAAAAATGAATCAATTTTAGAGTAAGGCTGTATCGTAACATTCTGTGTACATCATTGATGATAAATGTTTTCTCTCCTCTCTGCAGTCTGTGATCCCCTTCATGATCCTGGTGGTGTGTGTGAAGAGTAATCTCGTCATTACCTACATGGTGTCGTTCGCTGCCGGGGTCGGAGTCGCTGCTGCCTTCCTGTTGCCGTGGTGAGTTGAAGTAGCTGTCTGTCCCTCATCTTTTCTGTTTCACTGTTTTCCCTCTTTTTATATCACTGACTGGTTTCTCTCTCTCCGTCTCTAGGTCCATGTTGCCAGACGTGGTGGATGTCTCTGACTCTCTGTCTCTGTCTCTAGGTCCATGTTGCCAGACATGGTGGATGTCTCTGTCTCTAGGTCCATGTTGCCAGACATGGTGGATGTCTCTGACTCTCTGTCTCTGTCTCTAGGTCCATGTTGCCAGACGTGGTGGATGTTACTGTCTCTGTCTCTAGGTCCATGTTGCCAGACGTGGTGGATGTCTCTGTCTCTAGGTCCATGTTGCCAGACGTGGTGGATGTCTCTGACTCTCTGTCTCTGTCTCTAGGTCCATGTTGCCAGACGTGGTGGATGTTACTGACTCTCTGTCTCTAGGTCCATGTTGCCAGACGTGGTGGATGTCTCTGACTCTCTGGCTCTGTCTCTAGGTCCATGTTGCCAGACGTGGTGGATGTTACTGACTCTCTGTCTCTGTCTCTAGGTCCATGTTGCCAGACGTGGTGGATGTCTCTGACTCTCTGTCTCTGTCTCTAGGTCCATGTTGCCAGACGTGGTGGATGTCTCTGACTCTCTGTCTCTGTCTCTAGGTCCATGTTGCCAGACGTGGTGGATGTTACTGTCTCTCTGTCTCTGTCTCTAGGTCCATGTTGCCAGACATGGTGGATGTTACTGTCTCTGTCTCTGTCTCTAGGTCCATGTTGCCAGACGTGGTGGATGTCTCTGACTCTCTGTCTCTAGGTCCATATTGCCAGACGTGGTGGATGTTACTGTCTCTGTCTCTGTCTCTAGGTCCATGTTGCCAGACGTGGTGGATGTCTCTGACTCTCTGTCTCTAGGTCCATGTCTCTGACTCTCTGTCTCTACGTCCATGTTGCCAGACGTGGTGGATGTCTCTGACTCTCTGTCTCTAGGTCCATGTTGCCAGACGTGGTGGATGTTACTGTCTCTGTCTCTGTCTCTAGGTCCATGTTGCCAGACGTGGTGGATGTCTCTGACTCTCTGTCTCTAGGTCCATGTCTCTGACTCTCTGTCTCTACGTCCATGTTGCCAGACGTGGTGGATGTCTCTGACTCTCTGTCTCTAGGTCCATGTTGCCAGACGTGGTGGATGTTACTGTCTCTGTCTCTGTCTCTAGGTCCATGTTGCCAGACGTGGTGGATGTCTCTGACTCTCTGTCTCTAGGTCCATGTCTCTGACTCTCTGTCTCTACGTCCATGTTGCCAGACGTGGTGGATGTCTCTGACTCTCTGTCTCTAGGTCCATGTTGCCAGACGTGGTGGATGTTACTGACTCTCTGTCTCTGTCTCTAGGTCCATGTTGCCAGACGTGGTGGATGTCTCTGTCTCTAGGTCCATGTTGCCAGACGTGGTGGATGTCTCTGACTCTCTGTCTCTGTCTCTGTCTCTAGGTCCATGTTGCCAGACGTGGTGGATGTTACTGTCTCTGTCTCTGTCTCTAGGTCCATGTTGCCAGACGTGGTGGATGTCTCTGTCTCTAGGTCCATGTTGCCAGACGTGGTGGATGTCTCTGACTCTCTGTCTCTGTCTCTAGGTCCATGTTGCCAGACGTGGTGGATGTTACTGTCTCTGTCTCTGTCTCTAGGTCCATGTTGCCAGACGTGGTGGATGTCTCTGACTCTCTGTCTCTAGGTCCATGTCTCTGACTCTCTGTCTCTACGTCCATGTTGCCAGACGTGCTGGATGTCTCTGACTCTCTGTCTCTAGGTCCATGTTGCCAGACGTGGTGGATGTTACTGACTCTCTGTCTCTGTCTCTAGGTCCATGTTGCCAGACGTGGTGGATGTCTCTGTCTCTAGGTCCATGTTGCCAGACGTGGTGGATGTCTCTGTCTCTAGGTCCATGTTGCCAGACGTGGTGGATGTCTCTGACTCTCTGTCTCTGTCTCTAGGTCCATGTTGCCAGACGTGGTGGATGTTACTGACTCTCTGTCTCTAGGTCCATGTTGCCAGACGTGGTGGATGTCTCTGACTCTCTGGCTCTGTCTCTAGGTCCATGTTGCCAGACGTGGTGGATGTTACTGACTCTCTGTCTCTGTCTCTAGGTCCATGTTGCCAGACGTGGTGGATGACTCTGACTCTCTGTCTCTGTCTCTAGGTCCATGATGCCAGATGTGGTGAATGTTACTGTCTCTGACTCTCTGTCTCTAGGTCCATGTTGCCAGACGTGGTGGATGACTCTGACTCTCTGTCTCTGTCTCTAGGTCCATGTTGCCAGACGTGGTGGATGTTACTGTCTCTGTCTCTAGGTCCATGTTGCCAGACGTGGTGGATGTCTCTGACTCTCTGTCTCTGTCTCTAGGTCCATGTTGCCAGACGTGGTGGATGTTACTGTCTCTCTGTCTCTGTCTCTAGGTCCATGTTGCCAGACGTGGTGGATGTCTCTGACTCTCTGACTCTCTGTCTCTAGGTCCATGTTGCCAGACGTGGTGGATGTCTCTGACTCTCTGTCTCTGTCTCTAGGTCCATGTTGCCAGACGTGGTGGATGTCTCTGACTCTCTGTCTCTGTCTCTAGGTCCATGTTGCCAGACGTGGTGGATGTTACTGTCTCTGTCTCTAGGTCCATGTTGCCAGACGTGGTGGATGTCTCTTACTCTCTGTCTCTGTCTCTAGGTCCATGTTGCCAGACGTGGTGGATGTCTCTTACTCTCTCTCTCCGTCTCTAGGTCCATGTTGCCAGACGTGGTGGATGTCTCTGACTCTCTGTCTCTGTCTCTAGGTCCATGTTGCCAGACGTGGTGGATGTCTCTGACTCTCTGTCTCTGTCTCTAGGTCCATGTTGCCAGACGTGGTGGATGTTACTGTCTCTGTCTCTAGGTCCATGTTGCCAGACATGGTGGATGTTACTGTCTCTCTGTCTCTGTCTCTAGGTCCATGTCTCTGACTCTCTGTCTCTGTCTCTAGGTCCATGTTACTGACTCTCTGTCTCTGTCTCTAGGTCCATGTTGCCAGACGTGGTGGATGACTTCCAGGTCCAGAACCCAGACTCTCAAGGTCACGAAGCCATCTTTTATTCCTTCTATGTCTTCTTCACCAAGTTTGCCTCTGGAATCTCCCTGGGGATCTCCACTCTCAGCTTGGAGTAAGTTTACCCTTCACAGATGGACACTTTGGCCCTTGGCCTCTTGCGGCCCCTTCGTGCTGTACATATTCATTTAGACATCATCAGTCAGGAAGTCTTACTTTCCCAGTCTGGCCAAGTAAAGAAAAAAAACACGAGGATAAGCCAAATCCCACTTCAAAGCACAGGATTGTTTCTCCATCTGAATTAGTAATGTGTGTCACATGAACTTCTTTGATCAAAGTCCTGTGGTTAAATTCCTTTCTCATGATTTCCTTGTTCTCCTTCCCTCCATCTGTAGTTTTGCAGGGTATATGACTCGAGGTTGCACCCAGCCTGAGAACGTGGATATAACCCTGAAGGTTCTGGTCTCCGCGGCGCCCATAGGACTCATTCTGATTGGCCTGGTCATATTCCGCTCTTATCCAATCGACGAAGAGAGGAGGCAGGGCAACAGGAAGCTGCTGCAGGAGCAACGGTAAGACTTGCATGTCTGACTGGGAAACTCGGGCCTCGTACACCAAGCATTTCCTTTGTATATGGAAATATTGCCAAATTGTTTACCATTTATAAGATCACTTATTGCTTTCAGAAGTACTCATATTTGGCACTCTAAAATTAAAGTACTGGAATACCTTGAAAATCTGACATTTCTCAAGTTGGTACCTGAAAAATACTTAATGAATATCAATTATCAAATATGTTTATGGAATATATAAGAACAATTTATTGGTCTTGTAAATGTCCAGGCAGACAAGTTGTATTTCCTCATGTGTTTTGTGCTCTGGGTGCCAGGTGAGCTCGCTCATTCCACCCACTCTACTACTCAGACAGGCTGGTACATATCTGACTGATTAGGCGCCGCCAAACGTCACATCGATAGCTAAAATGCCGGGCCAATGTAGATTCCATCCTGCCTTTTTGTGCCTATGGAACATTTCTGCAATCTTTTTATTTCAGCTCATGAAACATGGGGACCAACATTTTAGATTTTTATTCATTATAGTTTACCCACCTTTTATTTACCGCTACATGACTGGACCGTTTAATAAGGTGCAAAAAAAAAATACATCAGACCATGACATTGTGAGCATGGATGAATCAGCCCTGAAGAGCCGCATGAAGGGGGGAGGGGGTAAGACACAACGCTGAATCCTGCGATCGCGCCCGTTCTAAATAATGTAACTTTTCCCCCGCCAATCTCCTCATTCACGTGGTGCCTGTGTAACAGTTCAGCTTCCGTCCCTCTCGAACCAGGAACAACTACTTCAAGGTCTCAGAGCGAGTGACGTCACCGATTTGAAACGCTATTAGCGCGCACCACCGCTAACTAGCTAGCCATTTCACATCGGTTACACCTGCTTCAGCAGTTCTGTTGGCCCGTTACTCACACAGCCCACCCGCCATTCTCCCGACCCGGCATCACTAAGGGTGCGTTCGTAAATTCACTTCTGGCTATCTACTCCGATTTCAGAGCACTCTCGTCAGAGCGCAGAATAACTGACAAATTTACGAACGCTCAACACCCATTGAATATGGTCAGTGTCAGTAAACGTCGGCAAAAAAAGCGTTATTAAATCGTTGCCAGCAGCACAGTTACAGTCACCAACGCTCTGGATAACATGAAAAACAGCCCAACCAGCTCTGGTAGGGGGAGTAAAATGGTCAGAGTGGGGTGTTCTCTCATTATGTGTCTGGAAGTAGCTAGCAACAACCTGGCCAACATTAGCCAGTTAGCTTGGGTGCTTGACTGCCGTTAGTCAGAACGCTACAACCTTATTCCTCGGCCAGAGCTCACGCCGAACACTCTGAGAGCGAAACACTCTGAATTTACTAAGGACCCTGAGTGTACTCTGACACGCTGGAGGCAATTTACGAACTCACCCTGAAGCTGCCACTCGGAAGCAAGATGCTTTTTTTTGTAGCTATTAAGTAGTAAATTCCCAAATGCCCAATAAAAAATACAATACAGGCATTAAGCTGGAATTGTGTAGTAATATGAATAGATGTTCACCAGTAGGTGTGTCCCCTAACTCTGCTCATCACTACTCAAAATACACCATCACTACTAACCTACCACTCATGTATGTAGGAAATAAGTAGTGAATCAACAAATTATTGAGTAGAACTTGCGAGGTTGTAATGAATAGTAAGTTAGTCGTTTTGAGGTTGTGGCGATATACTGCCATCTGGTGGCGACTACAAACAATTGCATAATAGGAACTATTTACAAATTGATGGTCCTTGAACATAAATATTAGTGCTTGAAAAAGTACTTGGAAATACCTTGAATTGGACTTGCCACTGTCTATACGAACCCTTCACTCATAAAGGAGCCTGGGTGCCAGTCTGTTTGTGCTATTATTCCACTACTTGCCACTCCTTGCCATGCCTGGTACCCAAGCTATTCATCAAGTACATTTGTTGTGAACTGTTCAGGTATAATGGACTGCTTGTCTGTCGTGTGTAACCCCCAGGTCTCTCTGTTCTGTTCTCACAGGGAAAACGAGGCAGACTCCAAAACCGACTCCACAGAACTGACCAACATGGTGTAGGTTCTAGAACACTCATGGATCAATGGGGTGACTGATTGTTGCTTGCACTAAGGTGGGGCTAATGAGGGGGCTGGACCTATCACGAAGGAGATACTGCTTCCATCCAATCACACTGCTGCTTCAAAGGATCACTAACATAAGGCCAAAACCAGAAAATGTTTCTAAACTGCAGCTCCGTATGGCAAGGAAGGACAACATATCTTAACCCCCCCCCCCATGATATGACTGACGGCCTTCCTGGTTTAAGTCCCGCCCACTTCAGCTATGACACATTTTCCCAACAGACGTCACCCGCTCTGTCGTCAGTGTTGTTTTTTGGGGTCAAATCTAAAATGGCAACCCATTTCCTAGTGCACTATATGGGGCTGTGACGGCGTAATGGGGACTCTGTACGGTGTCATTTGAGACTCTTTTTTGATGTTAAATTAATGTTGCACAGAACCTTGTTATGTTATGGGTACAATGCGTAGTACTGGCGTGTACCATTTGTTGATGTATATTACCATAACTTTGTCTATTGTAGGTATAACTTGAACATCTCTAATGACTTTAGACACTAGAACAATGTATTACAACCCTCTTTTTCTAGTGTGAAGAAGACTGTCCAAAGCTAAATAAGAGCCTTTTTATTTATTTTGTATTTATTTTTTACTGGTATCGATTACAAAAGTCAGACTTTTACATTTTTGATAGAATATTTCTACAACAACTTTGAATATCAAATGTTTCTACTAAGTGTATATAGACTTCAGTTTGGTACTGTCTTGACTGGTAGGGCTACTGTACTGTCTTGACTGGTAGGGCTACTGTACTGTCTTGACTGGTAGGGCTACTGTACTGTCTTGACTGGTAGGGCTACTGTACTGTCTTGACTGGTAGGGCTACTGTACTGTCTTGACTGGTAGGGCTACTGTACTGTCTTGACTGGTAGGGCTACTGTACTGTCTTGACTGGTAGGGCTACTGTACTGTCTTGACTGGTAGGGCTACTGTACTGTCTTGACTGGTAGGGCTACTGTACTGTCTTGACTGGTAGGGCTACTGTACTGTCTTGACTGGTAGGGCTACTGTCTTGACTGGTAGGGCTACTGTACTGTCTTGACTGGTAGGGCTACTGTCTTGACTGGTAGGGCTACTGTCTTGACTGGTAGGGCTACTGTACTGTCTTGACTGGTAGGGCTACTGTACTGTCTTGACTGGTAGGGCTACTGTCTTGACTGGTAGGGTTACTGTCTTGACTGGTAGAGCTACTGTCTTGACTGGTAGGGCTACTGTCCTGTCTTGACTGGTAGGGCTACTGTACTGTCTTGACTGGTAGGGCTACTGTCTTGACTGGTAGGGCTACTGTCTTGACTGGTAGGGCTACTGTACTGTCTTGACTGGTAGGGCTACTGTACTGTCTTGACTGGTAGGGCTACTGTACTGTCTTGACTGGTAGGGCTACTGTACTGTCTTGACTGGTAGGGCTACTGTACTGTCTTGACTGGTAGGGCTACTGTCTTGACTGGTAGGGCTACTGTACTGTCTTGACTGGTAGGACTCTGACTACTGTACTGTCTTGACTGGTAGGACTCTGACTACTGTACTGTCTTGACTGGTAGGGCTACTGTACTGTCTTGACTGGTAGGGCTACTGTACTGTCTTGACTGGTAGGACTACTGTACTGTCTTGACTGGTAGGACTCTGACTACTGTACTGTCTTGACTGGTAGGACTCTGACTACTGTACTGTCTTGACTGGTAGGACTCTGACTACTGTACTGTCTTGACTGGTAGGACTACTGTACTGTCTTGACTGGTAGGACTACTGTACTGTCTTGACTGGTAGGACTACTGTACTGTCTTGACTGGTAGGGCTACTGTACTGCCTTGACTGGTAGGGCTACTGTACTGTCTTGACTGGTAGGACTCTGACTACTGTACTGTCTTAATCCAGCATCAGCTGCTTCTGATCTGTAATATATTGTCGACCTGTTAGTCCCAGTATCTGCATACTGTTAATTCAACACTTTTTCCCCCTCCTTTGTTTGTAGTGTTTATGTACATATTTAGCAATGTCTGGAATAAGTTAGATTTGTATCATTTAGTTCCTTTTTTTAAGACCTTGTCTACTATTTGACACACTTTACAAGAAAGTGAGATCTCTTATCGATTTATTGTTTTACAAGTCGTGTGTTTCATACAGTTTGAAACCAACTCAAATGTTTCCTTCCCCACTTTTCTATGGGCGGGTTTGTTTTGTATGGTCCAGTACCCCTGGTGGGTAGAGATTTCACTTTAAAGGACCAATGCAATGCTCTAAAATGTACAAACACTGCCTACCCAGGGCACCGGGCCATACAAAACAAACTTGACCATACGCATATTCAACAGGGGTGTATTCACTAGGAAAGCAAACAGGGAGGAACCTACCTGAATTCATGCAATATAATCGTTCGCACAAATGTAGCGCAAATGCGCACAAATGTAGCGCAAATGCGCACAAATGTAGCGCAAATGAATACACCCCAGTTGTGGCCCAGAAGAGATTTGTGTCCAACTTTATAACTCTATAGACTGGAGGTAAAAGCTGTGCTCTTCACAGCAATTTCCTCACCATTAAACCAGAACCACTATAGCATAACTGTGAACCAAGCTATTTTACACAGCCTATACAATCTATAGTATCTCTACTACGTCGTTACTAGTTAACGACGTAGTGTTGGGCAAAACCATAATGACAGTTCGTACTAATCTAGAAAGAGTACATTTTGAAGTATTTGAGTGACATCTGCAGTGTGGACTTTTGAAAAATATCCTGCTTTATATTCTAGATTTATCCTATTTTTTAAAAATATAATATATTTTTTAAGGCTGCTGTTGCAACTGAAATTAGTTCTGAATGCGTATGACAAAGTTCTCACTTCCATGTGTATTGGGCTCAAAACCTTTTTTATTTGGAAAGTTAACAATTTGTATTTATTTTTTTATTTTATTTTTTTAATGGTAAATCCTCAGTCTTATCTTTTTGTGTAGCTGTGTTTTTTTTTTTTTGGGGGGGGGGGGGGTTGAAAAGGCAAGCAAGTCAAAGTATTGGAAAATGGGGGGGGGGGTAAGAAGTTTGTGTGTTATTGTATTGAAAGAGTCCACAGGATGTCAGTTGAAATTGATTTACAGACGAAAAACACTGGGCTAGGCCTTATACATCAGACCCATGGACAATATCATCTTACATTGAAATATACACTGAAAAAAAAACTTTTTCAACGATTTTACTGAGTTATATGAACTGTAAGGAAATCAAGTCAAGTGAAATAAATGTATTAGGCCCGGATCTATGGATTTCACATGACTGCATATACAGATATGCATCTGTTGGTCACATATCAACAACAACAAAAAGGTAGAGGCGTGGATCAGGAAACCAGTCAGTATTCGGTGTGACCACCATTTGCTTCATGCAGCGCGACTCATCTCCTTCAGATAAAGTTGATCGGGCTGTTGATCGTGGCCTGTGGAATGTTGTCCCACTCCTCTTCAACGGCTGTCCGAAGTTTCTGGATATTGGCGGGAACTGGAACACGCTGTCGTACACGTCTATCCAGAGCATCCCAAACATGATCAATGGGTGACATGTCTGGTGTGTATGCAGCCCATGGAAGAACTGGGACATTTTCAACTTCCAGGAATTGTGTACGGATCCTTGCGACACGAGGCCGTGCATTGTCATGCTGAAACACGAGGTGATGGCGGCGGATGAATGACACGTCAATGGACCTCAGGATCTCGTCACGGTATCTCTGTGCATTCAGATTTGTCATCGATAAAATGCAATTGTGTTTGTTGTCTGTAGCTTATGCCTACCTGCCCCATACCATAACTCCACCACCACCACCATGGGGCACTCTGTTTACAACGTTGACATCAGCAAACCGCTCGCCCACATAATGCCATTCACGCTGTCTGCCATCTGCAGTTGAAACCTGGACTCATCCGTGAAGAACACACTTCTCCAGCGTGCCAGTGGCCATCGGAAGGTGAGCATTTGCCCACTGAAGTCGGTTACGACGCCGAACTGCAGTCAGGGCCAACACCCTGGTGATGATGACGAGCACGTAGATGAGCTACCCTGAGATTGTTTCTGACAGTTTGTGCCGAAATGATTTGGTTGTGCAAATCCACAGTTTCATCAGCTGTCCGGATGGTTGGTCTCAGACAATCCTGTAGGCGAAGAAGACGGATGTAGAGGTCCTGGGCCTGCTTGGTCTGCGGTTGTGAGGCCGGTTGGACGTACTGCCAAATTCTCTAAAGCTTATGGTAGAGAAATTAACATTTAAATTATCTGGCAACAGCTCTGGTGGACATTCCTGCAGTCAACATGCCAATTGCACACTCCCTCAACTTGAGACATCTGTGGCATTGTGTTGTGACAAAACTGCACATTTTATTGTCTCCAGCACAAGGTGCACCTGTGTAGCGATCATGCTGTTTAATCAGTTTCTTGATATGCCACACCTGTCAGGTAGATGGATTATATTGGCAGAGGAGAAATGCTCACTAACAAGGATGTAAACACATTTGTGCACAATGAGAGGGGAAAAAAAAGCTTTTTGTGCAAATGGAAAGTTTGTGGGATCTTCAATTTCAGATCAACACTTTACATGTTGCAATTATATTTTTGTTCAGTATTTTAACAAAGTTATGTTATAGATACGGTTATATATTTACAGACGATTATAATACCTGTTGATCAGTGCCTTCATAATGAACTAAATGTTTAAGTGGTCACTCTAGTGGTCACCTAGCTCTAGTCCTAGTTAGAGGAAAGGTCTAGTGCCCTGGACCAGAGCTAGTGGACATCTTGTGTGCCAAAAAGTGGGAGAGAGAAGGCTAATCCAACTTCGGTTACCAGATTTTCTCCATTTCTACCTGATCAGTCTCATACAATGGGGAAAACTTGTCATTGTCCCACACAATGAAATGGTCATCCAATCGAGTGTGGATCTGTCTCCGTCCATTTCTCACACGCTATCTGACAGCACTCTGGGACAATTTGTGGATTGAACTTGGGTGAATGATGCCTCTTGCCATAGAGATCTGACATTTTACAAAAATTACACTGATTGGCTCAAGACAGGAGCTATGGTAATTAACTGAGATGTTGTTAGTCACACGCGGCATCCCTATTGGCCCAAGGGGGAGTGGCGCTGCATCATTCATGTTTACTGTTATCTTGTTTATTTTTCTTGTTGTTTTTTGTTTTGATGAATATGTTTGGCGATGACCTTCCCTGTTTGACTCAAGGCGGTAAAAGGCCAACGTGTTTAGGCTCTAAAACCAGAATTGTTTTAATATATCTTACTTCCACACAGAGCTGTGTGGATGTAGGTAAAAGTTGTATATCTTTTGATATCCGTGCCAGAAAGTGATCTGAACGGGTGTTCGAAGTAGTTATTTAATAAATGTTATACTAATTGATGCAGTATTGTGCTTTTGTCTGTCAGAATTCATTAAGGAAATACATTTCCTATCAACGTTGATGTACAGCTGATGTAACGAAAGGGTCATCCCCCCTCTGCCCTAGAGTAATAAGACTACCATACAGCCAGCCCTCTGCCCTAGAGTAATGAGACTACAATACAGCCAGCCCTCTACCCTAGAGTAATGAGACTACCATACAGCCAGCCCTCTCTGCCCTAGAGTAATGAAACAGACTACCATACAGCTAACCAGTCATCCCTAGAGTAATGGAACAGACTACCATACAGCCAGCCCTCTGCCCTAGAGTATTGAAAGACTACCATACAGCTAACCAGTCATCCCTAGACTAATGAAAGACTACCATACAGCTAACCAGTCATCCCTAGAGTAATGAAAGACTACCATACAGCTAACCAGTCATCCCTAGACTAATGAAAGACTACCATACAGCTAACCAGTCATCCCTAGAGTAATGAAAGACTACCATACAGCTAACCAGTCATCCCTAGACTAATGAAAGACTACCATACAGCTAACCAGTCATCCCTAGACTAATGAAAGACTACCATACAGCTAACCAGTCATCCCTAGAGTAATGAAAGACTACCATACAGCTAACCAGTCATCCCTAGAGTAATGAAAGACTACCATACAGCTAACCAGTCATCCCTAGAGTAATGAAAGACTACCATACAGCTAACCAGTCATCCCTAGACTAATGAAAGACTACCATACAGCTAACCAGTCATCCCTAGACTAATGAAAGACTACCATACAGCTAACCAGTCATCCCTAGACTAATGAAAGACTACCATACAGCTAACCAGTCATCCCTAGAGTATTGAAAGACTACCATACAGCTAACCAGTCATCCCTAGACTAATGAAAGACTACCATACAGCTAACCAGTCATCCCTAGACTAATGAAAGACTACCATACAGCTAACCAGTCATCCCTAGACTAATGAAAGGCTACCATACAGCTAACCAGTCATCCCTAGACTAATGAAAGACTACCATACAGCTAACCAGTCATCCCTAGACTAATGAAAGACTACCATACAGCTAACCAGTCATCCCTAGACTAATGAAAGGCTACCATACAGCTAACCAGTCATCCCTAGACTAATGAAAGACTACCATACAGCTAACCAGTCATCCCTAGACTAATGAAAGACTACCATACAGCTAACCAGTCATCCCTAGACTAATGAAAGGCTACCATACAGCTAACCAGTCATCCCTAGAGTAATGAAAGACTACCATACAGCTAACCAGTCATCCCTAGAGTAATGAAAGACTACCATACAGCTAACCAGTCATCCCTAGAGTAATGAAAGACTACCATACAGCTAACCAGTCATCCCTAGACTAATGAAAGACTACCATACAGCTAACCAGTCATCCCTAGACTAATGAAAGACTACCATACAGCTAACCAGTCATCCCTAGACTAATGAAAGACTACCATACAGCTAACCAGTCATCCCTAGACTAATGAAAGACTACCATACAGCTAACCAGTCATCCCTAGACTAATGAAAGACTACCATACAGCTAACCAGTCATCCCTAGAGTAATGAAAGACTACCATACAGCTAACCAGTCATCCCTAGACTAATGAAAGACTACCATACAGCTAATCAGTCATTCCTATACTAATGAAAGACTACCATACAGCTAACCAGTCATCCCTAGACTAATGAAAGACTACCATACAGCTAACCAGTCATCCCTAGACTAATGAAAGACTACCATACAGCTAACCAGTCATCCCTAGACTAATGAAAGACTACCATACAGCTAACCAGTCATCCCTAGACTAATGAAAGACTACCATACAGCTAACCAGTCATCCCTAGACTAATGAAAGACTACCATACAGCTAACCAGTCATTCCTAGACTAATGAAAGACTACCATACAGCTAACCAGTCATCCCTAGACTAATGAAAGACTACCATACAGCTAACCAGTCATCCCTAGACTAATGAAAGACTACCATACAGCTAACCAGTCATCCCTAGACTAATGAAAGACTACCATACAGCTAACCAGTCATCCCTAGAGTAATGAAAGACTACCATACAGCTAACCAGTCATCCCTAGAGTAATGAAAGACTACCATACAGCTAACCAGTCATCCCTAGACTAATGAAAGACTACCATACAGCTAACCAGTCATCCCTAGAGTAATGAAAGACTACCATACAGCTAACCAGTCATCCCTAGAGTAATGAAAGACTACCATACAGCTAACCAGTCATCCCTAGACTAATGAAAGACTACCATACAGCTAACCAGTCATCCCTAGACTAATGAAAGACTACCATACAGCTAACCAGTCATCCCTAGAGTAATGAAAGACTACCATACAGCTAACCAGTCATCCCTAGACTAATGAAAGACTACCATACAGCTAACCAGTCATCCCTAGACTAATGAAAGACTACCATACAGCTAACCAGTCATCCCTAGAGTAATGAAAGACTACCATACAGCTAACCAGTCATCCCTAGACTAATGAAAGACTACCATACAGCTAACCAGTCATCCCTAGACTAATGAAAGACTACCATACAGCTAACCAGTCATCCCTAGAGTAATGAAAGACTACCATACAGCTAACCAGTCATCCCTAGACTAATGAAAGACTACCATACAGCTAACCAGTCATCCCTAGACTAATGAAAGACTACCATACAGCTAACCAGTCATCCCTAGACTAATGAAAGACTACCATACAGCTAACCAGTCATCCCTAGACTAATGAAAGACTACCATACAGCTAACCAGTCATCCCTAGAGTAATGAAAGACTACCATACAGCTAACCAGTCATCCCTAGACTAATGAAAGACTACCATACAGCTAACCAGTCATCCCTAGACTAATGAAAGACTACCATACAGCTAACCAGTCATCCCTAGACTAATGAAAGACTACCATACAGCTAACCAGTCATCCCTAGACTAATGAAAGACTACCATACAGCTAACCAGTCATCCCTAGACTAATGAAAGACTACCATACAGCTAACCAGTCATCCCTAGACTAATGAAAGACTACCATACAGCTAACCAGTCATCCCTAGACTAATGAAAGACTACCATACAGCTAACCAGTCATCCCTAGACTAATGAAAGACTACCATACAGCTAACCAGTCATCCCTAGACTAATGAAAGACTACCATACAGCTAACCAGTCATCCCTAGAGTAATGAAAGACTACCATACAGCTAACCAGTCATCCCTAGACTAATGAAAGACTACCATACAGCTAACCAGTCATCCCTAGAGTAATGAAAGACTACCATACAGCTAACCAGTCATCCCTAGACTAATGAAAGACTACCATACAGCTAACCAGTCATCCCTAGAGTAATGAAAGACTACCATACAGCTAACCAGTCATCCCTAGACTAATGAAAGACTACCATACAGCTAACCAGTCATCCCTAGACTAATGAAAGACTACCATACAGCTAACCAGTCATCCCTAGAGTAATGAAAGACTACCATACAGCTAACCAGTCATCCCTAGACTAATGAAAGACTACCATACAGCTAACCAGTCATCCCTAGAGTAATGAAAGACTACCATACAGCTAACCAGTCATCCCTAGAGTAATGAAAGACTACCATACAGCTAACCAGTCATCCCTAGACTAATGAAAGACTACCATACAGCTAACCAGTCATCCCTAGACTAATGAAAGACTACCATACAGCTAACCAGTCATCCCTAGACTAATGAAAGACTACCATACAGCTAACCAGTCATCCCTAGAGTAATGAAAGACTACCATACAGCTAACCAGTCATCCCTAGAGTAATGAAAGACTACCATACGGCTAACCAGTCATCCCTAGAGTAATGAAAGACTACCATACAGCTAACCAGTCATCCCTAGACTAATGAAAGACTACTATACAGCTAACCAGTCATCCCTAGACTAATGAAAGACTACCATACAGCTAACCAGTCATCCCTAGACTAATGAAAGACTACCATACAGCTAACCAGTCATCCCTAGAGTAATGAAAGACTACCAGCTAGGAAATGTACTTGTAGACTTACTGCTGCCTTTATGAGAGGCTCCACAAATCAGTGGGAGAGATGGGATGTCTCGAGCCCATACCAGCAGCATATTGCAGATTATACAGGGCAACATTCATTTACATTTATTACATCGTTATGTAATACATGCATCACTAGCCACTTTAAACTATGCCACTTTATGTTTATATACCCTACATTACTTATCTCATATGTATATACTGTACTCGATACCATCTACTGCATCTTGCCTATGCCGTTCTGTACCACCACTCATTCATATATCTTTACGTACATATTCTTTATCCCTTTACACTTGTGTGTATTGTATAACACCAATGACTCGTGACGTGACTTGGACTTGAGCCTTATGACTCGACCTGACTTGATACCCTCCCGACCAGACTTGATACCCTCCCCGACCAGACCTGATACCCTCCCCAACCTGACTTGATACCCTCCCCGACCTGACTTGATACCCTCCCCAACCTGATACCCTCCCCAACCTGACTTGATACCCTCCCCGACCTGACTTGATACCCTCCCCAACCTGACACCCTCCCCGACCTGATACCCTCCCCGACCTGACTTGATACCCTCCCCAACCAGACTTGATACCCTCCCCAACCTGACTTGATACCCTCCCCGACCTGACTTGATACCCTCCCCAACCTGACTTGATACCCTCCCCAACCTGACTCTATACCCTCCCCAACCTGACTTGATACCCTCCCCAACCTGACTTGATACCCTCCCCAACCTGACTTGATACCCTCCCCAACCTGACTCTATACCCTCCCCAACCTGACTTGATACCCTCCCCAACCTGACTCTATACCCTCCCCAACCTGACTTGATACCCTCCCCGACCTGACTTGATACCCTCCCCAACCTGACCTGATACCCTCCCCAACCTGACTTGATATCCTCCTCCACCTGACTTGATACCCTCTCCAACCTGACTTGATACCCTCCCCAACCTGACTTGATACCCTCCCCAACCTGACTTGATACCCTCCCCAACCTGACTTGATACCCTCCCCAACCTGACTTGATACCCTCCCCAACCTGACTTGATACCCTCCCCAACCTGACTCTATACCCTCCCCAACCTGACTTGATAACCTCCCCAACCTGACTTGATACCCTCTCCAACCTGACTTGATACCCTCCCCAACCTGACTTGATACCCTCCCCAACCTGACTTGATACCCTCCCCAACCTGACTTGATACCCTCCCCAACCTGACTTGATACCCTCCCCAACCTGACTCTATACCCTCCCCAACCTGACTTGATACCCTCCCCAACCTGACTTGATACCCTCCCCAACATGACTCTATACCCTCCCCAACCTGACCTGACACCCTCCCCGACCTGATACCCTCCCCAACCTGACTTGATACCCTCCCCGACCTGACACCCTCCCCGACCTGACTTGATACCCTCCCCGACCTGACACCCTCCCCGACCCGACACCCTCCCCGACCTGACACCCTCCCCGACCTGACTTGATAACCTCCCCGACCTGACACTCTCCCCGACCTGATACCCTCCCCGACCAGACCTGATACCCTCCCCGACCTGATACCCTCCCCGACCTGACACCCTCCCCGACCTGACACTCTCCCCGACCTGATACCCTCCCCGACCAGACCTGATACCCTCCCCGACCTGACACCCTCCCCGACCAGACCTGATACCCTCCCCGACCTGACACCCTCCCCAACCTGACTTGACACCCTCCCCGACCTGACTTGATACCCTCCCAGACCTGACTTGATACCCTCCCCGACCAGACCTGATACCCTCCCCGACCTGACACCCTCCCCGACCTGACTTGACACCCTCCCCGACCTGACTTGATACCCTCCCCGACCTGACTTGATACCCTCCCCGACCTGACTTGATACCCTCCCCGACCTGACTTGATACCCTCCCCGACCTGACTTGATACCCTCCCCGACCTGACTTGATACCCTCCCCAACCTGACTTGATACCCTCCCCAACCTGACTTGATAACCTCCCCGACCTGATACCCTCCCCAACCTGACTTGATAACCTCCCCGACCTGATACCCTCCCCAACCTGACTTGATAACCTCCCCGACCTGATACCCTCCCCAACCTGACTTGATACCCTCCCCGACCTGACTTGATAACCTCCCCGACCTGATACCCTCCCCGACTTGATACCCTCCCCGACCTGACTTGATAACCTCCCCGACCTGATACCCTCCCCGACTTGATACCCTCCCCGACCTGACTTGATACCCTCCCCGACCTGATACCCTCCCCGACCTGACTTGATACCCTCCCCGACCTGACTTGATAACCTCCCCGACCTGATACCCTCCCCGACCTGACTTGATACCCTCCCCGACCTGACTTGATAACCTCCCCGACCTGATACCCTCCCCGACTTGATACCCTCCCCGACCTGACTTGATAACCTCCCCGACCTGATAACCTCCCCGACCTGACACCCTCCCCGACCTGACTTGATAACCTCCCCGACCTGATACCCTCCCCGACTTGATACCCTCCCCGACCTGACTTGATACCCTCCCCGACCTGATAACCTCCCCGACCTGATACCCTCCCCGACCTGATACCCTCCCCGACCTGATACCCTCCCCGACTTGATACCCTCCCCGACCTGACTTGATACCCTCCCCGACCTGACACCCTCCCCGACCTGACTTGATAACCTCCCCGACCTGATACCCTCCCCGACCTGATACCCTCCCCGACTTGATACCCTCCCCGACCTGACTTGATACCCTCCCCGACCTGACACCCTCCCCGACCTGACTTGATAACCTCCCCGACCTGATAACCTCCCCGACCTGATACCCTCCCCGACCTGATACCCTCCCCGACCTGATACCCTCCCCGACTTGATACCCTCCCCAACCTGACTTGATACCCTCCCCGACCTGACACCCTCCCCGACCAGACTTGATAACCTCCCCGACCTGATACCCTCCCCGACCTGACACCCTCCCCGACCTGACTTGATAACCTCCCCGACCTGATACCCTCCCCGACCTGACACCCTCCCCGACCAGACTTGATAACCTCCCCGACCTGATACCCTCCCCGACCTGACACCCGACCAGACCAGACTTGATAACCTCCCCGACCTGATACCCTCCCCGACCAGACTTGATACCCTCCCCGGGGGGGGGGATCTTTCTCAGTGTATCACGTAGGCTAACGTCACGTTAAATCAATGAGCCTGCCTCTACACAATCAGTCAGTACGTGATCATTGCACCCCAGATCGAGCTACAACTGGCTAGGCAGTTGGTAGCCTAAATCCTGCCTGATGTTACTGCTGTTCCTAAAACCATTGACATACGTTAGCCTACTGTAACCACACAGAGAGAGGGTGTGTGTGTGTGTGTGTTGGGCGATTGTGTACAAGCCTACATCGACAGATTGCGCCCCATAGCGATCCTCAATAGTCGATCACTATTGGGGGGGGGGGGGGGTCTTTCTCATGGCTACCCATGTATTTACATGGAAATATAACGTTTATTTGGAAAGTAATAAATATATATATATTTTTAAAAGCATTCATGATTTGCGTAAATGTATTATACTATTACTCTTGTTAAAAATATGAAATGGTTTTACATTTGGTGAAGAGCACATTAGGACTTGAGACTTGACTTGATGGTCTTGACTTGGGACTTGACTTGGGACTTGACTTGGGACTTGACTTGGGACTTGACTTGGGACTTGACTTGGGACTTGACTTGGGACTTGACTTGGGACTTGACTTGGGACTTGCCTGTCTTGACTTGGGACTTGAGTGCTAAGACTTGAGACCTTGTGACCTGTAAAACAATGACTTGGTCCCCCCTCTGGAGAGGGGTGTGGCCAGAATGGGAATACATTAGTCATAGAGGGCAGAAATAGCAAGGAGGGGGGCAGAGCCATGTAGGATCTATGTGTAACCTTTATTTAACTAGGCAAGTCAGTTAAGAACAAATTCCTATTTACAATAACGGCCAAACCCGGACGACGCTGGGCCAGTTGTGCGGCACTTTATGGGACTCCCAATCACGACCGAAGTCCAAAACGAACAAAAACATCACAAGACGTCACCATAATATATGCACAAACTCTAACGAACTGTTTCGGCTGGGAAGCAAGAATACGCCTTTATACGTCCAGTGGAATATCTGTCTCCTTCTATCTGTGGTAACGGTGCATCACTCCATAGCCGAGCGTGGCATTTGCTGACATCCTCCATATGACTTGTGTTTTTAGAGTAGAGGAGATAAGGACAGGTTATTTAAGAAGACGTACTAGTTTCATATAACAGAGCTCTGTTCACGCACCATTTTACAGGACACACACGCCATCTGGTGGCGATGGAATAGCGCTGATGCGTCAATCTATGTCTCTGAATTCGATTGCTCTCCTTGCTGTCTGGTGGAGTTGATCCCAGAAATCCACTCACCGCTGATGCAACACATTGACAGGTCTACCCGGCTTCTACATCTAAACATCGACCTCAAGTGTTAAGACATTAACTCTAAGGTAAAATTGAATTGTCTATAGCTAGTATGCTTTTTCAGACGACGGTTTATGTATGATTTCAAAGTTTCAACAACTCAAGTGTTGTCTAGATTGTGTTTTAGACAGCCAGTTCGGTACAAATGGTTAGCCAAATGCTAAGTTAGCGCTTAGCATGGGTGGTTCATTCTCTCTCAACGTGTCAGTAATAGCCAGCTCAGTTGTCACTGGCAACAGTAACTGAAGTTGCTAAATAACTAGTTATTTAGCCAGGCGAGCACTACCAGTGACTGAATTCTGCTTGACACAAAACTACTCTAAAACATACTTAGCTAGCTAGCTAGATAGAGACGATAGATGCCTAGCTAACGTTAGATGTCTAGCCTGCAAAAGTACTGTTTACTTTACTAACTTGATAGCTAGCTATCAACCTGTCAAATATTTGTCGTCTAGCTAACGTTAGATGGCTCATAAGCAGTCACAGGTTTGCGTCCCAAACATCACCATATTCCCTATGGGCCATGGTCAAAAGGAGTGCACTATATAGGGAATGGAGCGCCATTTTGGATATACCGTACACCCTGACTCATATACTCAATAACTGTGCCACCCACCTCCTGTTATTTAACTCCCCTCCGTGTAGGAGCTAGGCACCATGGGAGAACAGCTGAGCCCAGATGAGAAGCTTCACCTCATCACTAGGAACCTTCAGGTTAGTCTTCTCTCTTTCTCTCTATCTCTCTCTCTCTCCCTTTCTTTCTCTCTCTCTCTTTCTCTCTCTCTCCCCTTTCTTTCTCTCTCTCTCTCTCTCCCTTTCTTTCTCTCTCTCTCTCCCCTTTCTTTCTCTCTCTCTCCCTTTCTCTCTTTCTTTCTCTTTCGCTCTCTCTCCCTTTCTCTCTTTCTTTCTCTTTCGCTCTCTCTCCCTTTCTCTCTTTCGTTCTCTCTCCCTTTCTCTCTTTCTTTCTCTTTCGCTCTCTCTCCCTTTCTCTCTTTCTTTCTCTTTCGCTCTCTCCCTTTCTCTCTTTCTCTCTCTCTCTCTTTCGCTCTCTCTCTTTCTCTCTCGCTCTCTCTTTCTCTCTCTCTCTAATGGTTGATGTGTGGTATTTCAGGAGGTGCTTGGAGAAGAGAAGATAAAGCAGGTCCTGGCAGAGAGGGAACTGAAGGTGTACTGGGGAACCGCCACCACAGGAAAACCACATGTTGCCTACTTCGTCCCCATGTCCAAGATTGCAGACTTCCTCAAGGCAGGGTGTGAGGTGAGATCTGCGCATCTGTTTGATTCCTTCACTATTGTCCAGCCTATTGTGTGGTGATCTGGGGAGAGAGAATCACTAGTTACTTATTATTTTGGACAATATTATATCGATACTTTGACTCACAGTATCGATTTGTAAAAAATAAATACAAATAACATTTTCTAATTAAACAGTGATTTATTTTATATGTTGCATTAGCTAGTTAGCGTTAGCTAGAGCTAGTTACCATTAGCTAGTTACAATTAGCTAGTTACCATTAGCTAGAGCTAGTTAGCATTAGCTAGTTACCATTAGCTAGAGTTAGTTAGCATTAGCTAGAGCTAGTGAGCCAACATATTGTATCAGCACCTATGTATCGTGATAATATCGTATCGTAAGGTCCCTAGCAATTCCCAGCCCAAACTATTGGTAGATCTGTGTGTGTGTCTGTCGACCCCTCCCCAGGTGACCATCCTGTTCGCAGACCTGCACGCGTTCCTGGACAACATGAAGGCTCCCTGGGAACTGCTGGAGCTGAGGGTGCAGTACTACGAGCAGGTGATCAAGGCCATGCTGGAGAGTATCGGGGTACCGCTGGACAAACTCAAGTTCATCAAGGGCACAGACTTCCAACTCAGCAGGTTAGTGGTGAGGCTCCGTAGTTCTCTTTCCTGAGAGGGTCCGCTATGTCGATGCAGCGTTCTGAATTTTATAGGGAGCTTTTGTCGTCGTCTTGAATGCACTTTGAAGAATATGGAATATGACTGCTTCGTTGACAAGACCGTTATGCAAAAATCTATTTCCACTGTTTTTCACTGTCCAGTGTGATATTTTGTAATTGTATGACGGTCATCATGATTATATATTTTTTATATTTTTTTATATATTTTAGTTCAGGGCTAGACTCAAATCTTTGTCAGGGAAACCAGTCCATAGTGTTCAGATGTCAACGTCGGTGCTCGTTTGATGCACCTACGTATGCCCTCTCTCTCTCTCTGTCTCTCTGTCTCTCTGTCTCTCTGTCTCTCTGTCTCTCTGTCTCTGTCTCTCTCTCATAGAGAATACACTCTGGATGTGTACCGTCTGTCGTCCATGGTAACAGAACATGATGCTAAGAAGGCTGGAGCTGAGGTGGTTAAACAGGTGGACCACCCTCTACTCAGTGGTCTGCTCTACCCTGGACTACAGGTAATAACATGGTTATAACACCCTCTACTCAGTGGTCTGCTCTACCCTGGACTACAGGTAATAACATGGTTATAACACCCTCTACTCAGTGGTCTGCTCTACCCTGGACTACAGGTAATAACATGGTTACAACACCCTCTACTCAGTGGTCTGCTCTACCCTGGACTACAGGTAATAACATGGTTACAACACCCTCTACTCAGTGGTCTGCTCTACCCTGGACTACAGGTAATAACATGGTTATAACACCCTCTACTCAGTGGTCTGCACTACCCTGGACTACAGGTAATAACATGGTTATAACACCCTCTACTCAGTGGTCTGCTCTACCCTGGACTACAGGTAATAACATGGTTATAACACCCTCTACTCAGTGGTCTGCTCTACCCTGGACTACAGGTAATAACATGGTTATAACACCCTCTACTCAGTGGTCTGCTCTACCCTGGACTACAGGTAATAACATGGTTATAACACCCTCTACTCAGTGGTCTGCTCTACCCTGGACTACAGGTAATAACATGGTTATAACACCCTCTACTCAGTGGTCTGCTCTACCCTGGACTACAGGTAATAACATGGTTATAACACCCTCTACTCAGTGGTCTGCTCTACCCTGGACTACAGGTAATAACATGGTTATAACACCCTCTACTCAGTGGTCTGCTCTACCCTGGACTACAGGTAATAACATGGTTATAACACCCTCTACTCAGTGGTCTGCTCTACCCTGGACTACAGGTAATAACATGGTTATAACATATTATAACACCCTCTACTCAGTGGTCTGCTCTACCCTGGACTACAGGTAATAACATGGTTATAACACATTATAACACCCTCTACTCAGTGGTCTGCTCTACCCTGGACTACAGGTAATAACATGGTTATAACACATTATAACACCCTCTACTCAGTGGTCTGCTCTACCCTGGACTACAGGTAATAACATGGTTATAACACCCTCTACTCAGTGGTCTGCTCTACCCTGGACTACAGGTAATAACATGGTTATAACACATTATAACACCCTCTACTCAGTGGTCTGCTCTACCCTGGACTACAGGTAATAACATGGTTATAACACATTATAACACCCTCTACTCAGTGGTCTGCTCTACCCTGGACTACAGGTAATAACATGGTTATAACACATTATAACACCCTCTACTCAGTGGTCTGCTCTACCCTGGACTACAGGTAATAACATGGTTATAACACATTATAACACCCTCTACTCAGTGGTCTGCACTACCCTGGACTACAGGTAATAACATGGTTATAACACCCTCTACTCAGTGGTCTGCACTACCCTGGACTACAGGTGATAACATGGTTATAGCACATTATAACACCCTCTACTCAGTGGTCTGCTCTACCCTGGACTACAGGTAATAACATGGTTATAGCACATTATAACACCCTCTACTCAGTTGTCTGCTCTACCCTGGACTACAGGTAATAACATGGTTATAACACCCTCTACTCAGTGGTCTGCTCTACCCTGGACTACAGGTAATAACATGGTTATAACACATTATAACACCCTCTACTCAGTTGTCTGCTCTACCCTGGACTACAGGTAATAACATGGTTATAACACATTATAACACCCTCTACTCAGTGGTCTGCTCTACCCTGGACTACAGGTAATAACATGGTTATAACACATTATAACACCCTCTACTCAGTGGTCTGCTCTACCCTGGACTACAGGTAATAACATGGTTATAACACATTATAACACCCTCTACTCAGTGGTCTGCTCTACCCTGGACTACAGGTAATAACATGGTTATAACACATTATAACACCCTCTACTCAGTGGTCTGCTCTACCCTGGACTACAGGTAACAATGTGGTTATAACAAATCCAATCAAATCAAATGTTATTTGTCACATACACATGGTTAGCAGATATTAATGCGAGTGTAGCGAAATGCTTGTGTTTCTAGTTCCCGACAATGCAGTAATAACCAACGAGTAGTCTAACCTAACAATTCCACAACTACTACCTTATACACACAAGTGTAAAGGGATAAAGAATATGTACATAAAGATATATGAATGAGTGGTGGTACAGAACGGCATAGGCAAGATGCAGTAGATGGTATCGAGTACGGTATATACATATGAGATGAGTAATGTAGGGTATGTAAACATAAAGTGGCATAGTTTAAAGTGGCTAGTGATGCATGTATTACATAAAGATAACAGGTAACAGGTTAATAATAGAACCGGTTTGTAACCCATTTGGCCCGTCTGTCTTCTAGGCTCTGGATGAGGAGTATCTGAAAGTAGATGCCCAGTTTGGAGGAGTCGATCAGAGGAAGATCTTCACCCTGGCTGAGAAGGTACCCGGAACCTTCTGACCTGTTCATGAACTGTCTCCACTGTCCTCTTGTAGAGAGAGATGTTCTTAGATTCAGTTCAGTCATTGGTCAACTGGGAAATTACAAAAACTATTGTGATGAGTAAGTTTTGTATAATGTATGAGTTCTGAAAATCCCTCCCTATTTCGCTCTTTTCTCTCTCTGTCTCTCTCTCTGTCTCTGTCTCTCTCTCCTCCTCCAGTACCTGCCCTCTCTGGGCTATGCTAAGCGGTCCCATCTGATGAACCCCATGGTACCAGGACTGACTGGAGCGAAGATGAGTTCTTCAGAGGAGGTGAGTGGTCCTGTCACTTTCATGATTTATAATTCATCCATCCCTTCCTCTTCTTTTGGAGGTAATATATTGTTTTGACCAATCCCAAACTAACACAGCCTGTGGGTTGTATTCATTACGACAGACAGTAGCAAAGCATTTTGCAACAGAAAATTAACGTTTCTTATTGGACAAGTTCAGGTAGGGCTTTGCCCGTTTGTCCGTTTTCTTCCGGTTGGTTCCTAATGAACATGGCCCTGTGTGTTTCCTGTTAACCTCTGTAGGAGTCTAAGATTGACCTTCTGGACAGGAAGGAGGATGTGAAGAAGAAGTTGAAGAAGGCTTTCTGTGAGCCGGGCAACATCGAGAACAACGGAGTCCTCTCATTTGTTAAACATGTCCTCTTCCCACTCGTAGGAGGTGAGTAATCGCCCTGCTTCCTGTTCTCTCCTGTCCACTTCCTGTTCTGTCCACTTCCTGTTCTGTCCTCTCTCCTGTTCTGTCCTCTCTCCTGTTCTGTCCTCTTCCTCCTCTCTCCTGTTCTGTCCTCTTCCTCCACAGGAGGACTGTAGAGTCAGCGTGTCTGTGTTGCGTCTCTTTCAGAGTTCTCCATCAAAAGAGACCCCAAGTTCGGAGGAGACAAAACCTACACAGACTTTGAGGAAGTGGAGAAAGAGTTTGGCGAAGAGGTACGTACGTATGTGTTGTATGACCACTGTTGTTGGCCCATCATGCATTGGTTTGACCTCTAACCTCTGCCGTCTAGCTGATCCATCCTGGTGACCTGAAGGCGGGCGTGGAGGTGGCCCTTAACAAGCTGCTCGACCCAATTAGGAAGAAGTTTGAATCTCCAGAGCTCCGTAAACTCTCCAACACGGCCTATCCAGACCCGTCAAAGAACAGTTAGTGGAACCTACTGTTACCAACTCTCACCATCATATACCTCAAGGCTTCCTCAAGTAGACCTATAGGAGGCTGTTTCTCCTGACCCTTGACCCTGTGTGTGTCTCTGTGTCCCCCTGTCAGAGGCAGCAGGGAAGGGGAACCCTAAAGTGGCAGAAGAAGATGAGCTGGTTCCCTCCAGACTGGACATCAGGGTGGGCAAGGTCATCAGCGTGGAGAAGGTACTCATTCATTCATTCGTTTATTTATCCTTATTTAAACTTGGAAGACCCTTTTTTTTGAGAGAAATGCTGAATTCCAAATGGTGGAAATCCCCCCCCCCCCCCCAGCCTATCAGAGAGCAAGATGAGGAGCAATTACTGATTTAGATCCGATCTTTCAGAAGAGGCTCGGGGGATTTAGGATTCAGCAAATCATCTCCATTTTCCTTTCCTTCTCTTCACTGATTGGTCTTTCTGTCTGTCCTCGCCTCCCTCAGCATCCGGATGCTGATTCGCTGTACCTGGAGAAGATAGACGTCGGAGAGGCGGAGCCAAGGACGGTAGTGAGCGGCCTGGTGGCCTACGTTTCCCAGGAGGCCTTGCAGGACCGGCTGGTGGTGTTGCTATGCAACCTGAAGCCCCAGAAGATGAGGGGGGTGGAGTCCCAAGCCATGTTGCTCTGTGCCTCCATGTGAGTCTTCTTCTCCTCCTCTCTTCTCTCTTACCCCTTCTTCTCTTACTCCTTCTCTTCCTCCTCTTACCTCTTCTTCTCCTCCTCCTCTTACCTCTTCTTCTCCTCCTCCTCTTACCTCTTCTTCTCCTCCTCCTCTTACCCCTTCTCCTGCTCCTCCTCTTACCCCTTCTCCTCCTCCTCCTCTTACCCCTTCTTCTCCTCCTCCTCCTCTTACCCCTTCTTCTCCTCCTCCTCCTCTTACCCCTTCTTCTCCTCCTCTTACCCCTTCTCCTCCTCTTACCCCTTCTTCTCCTCCTCTTACCCCTTCTTCTCCTCCTCTTACCCCTTCTTCTCCTCCTCTTACCCCTTCCTACGTACTCCTTCCTTTGTCTTTTCTCCTGTTCCCCCTGCTTCTTTCTCTCTCTCTTTGTTCTATATCACTATCCCTTTCCTCTGCACTCTGTCACCGGACACAACCCACCCATTTCCTCATCCATCACTTTCTGACTCTCTTCTCCCTGATCGGCTGTTGTCTCAGTGAGGGGGAGACCAGGAGAGTGGAGCCTCTTGACCCCCCTGAGGGGTCGTCACCCGGGGAACGGGTGTTCGTTGAGGGGTACGAGACGGGCAAGCCAGACGACAAACTAAACCCAAAGAAAAAGCTGTGGGAGAAACTACAGGTATGTCTGAAATGACCCCTAGACTGTTCAATCAACTGTTTCACAGAGACGGTTTTCTCTTACGATGAGAGAAAAAGCCGTGAACAGCTTGGAGAGATCAATAAATGTGACTGTTATTTCAGCTAGTTGGAGAGAATTGCAGTTCATTTCGCTGATCTGTTCCACTTGTTTCCAACGCCTCACGCTGCTGACCTGAAGGTGTCAGGATACTGAGGGTTTCTGTCTGTCTCTCTCTCCAGGTGGACCTGAAGGTGTCAGGACAGTGTGTCGCCCAGTGGCAGGACAAACACCTGATGACCAAACTGGGACACATCACCTGTAAAACACTGAAGGGAGGCAACATCAGCTAAGAGAGACACACTGTCAATCTCTTGATGCTCTGTTTACTTGTCCATCTTACCTTCCCCAGAGAACTAAACACACATCACCACGGCAACATCTCTCTCTCTTCTCGACCAGAGAAATAATCATTCATATTAATAATACCGTGATCGATCTAACACAGCGATCTGGGTTTAAATAAACTATTGATTATCAGTGCTGTATTTTTCCCTCCTGATGTTTAAGTAATGGTTCGGCTCTGTAATTCTTGAGAAGTGACGGCGATGACACCGCCGGTTGCCCTCTGTGTGTTTTAAAACACATTGTTTCACATTGTTTCATTGTGGTCTGAGGAAATCCTTTGAGGAAAATACGGAACGACGTTTTGTCGTGACCAAATAACCTAGAGACACGTTAGCTTAGCCGGTCATCAACAGTCTCTACTGTCTACCATGTGTTCAATCATCCACGCCAGTCACCCAGGGGACGTATACATTAAAACAGAAATCTATTTGTGTTGCTATGGGGATGATAACGGTTGTGTCGGCAGGTACCCGTGGAAACGCTGCCATTTACTCTCATGTCATCATGTGGAAATGAAATAAACCCGGTTGAATTCAGTGGTTGTCTTCCGTCTGCAGCGGCCTCCGGTTTGACACGTCATCTCCGGTGATGGCAAGATCATACGAAAGATCTTCCTGTCACCGTGAGCTGTGTTTGAAATCTGATGCTGTCAACTCCTTTTTTGTTTGTTGTATTGACAGTGAAGGCTTAAACCAACTGTATAAGGGAGGGTTGCTTAGTATGAATATAGGGAGTGACCTCTTGGTCATTTACATCCTGCCTGAATGATGATAGGTATATTTAAAATAAACACACAAAAAAACAGTTCTATATCATTTACACCAGTTCTATATCATTTACACCAGTTCTATATCATTTAAATAAATAATATAAACCAGTTCTATATCATTTACACCAGTTCTATATAATTTAAACCAGTTCTGTATAATTTACACCAGTTCTATATAATTTAAACCAGTTCTGTATCATTTAAACCAGTTCTATATAATTTAAACCAGTTCTGTATCATTTACACCAGTTCTATATCATTTACACCAGTTCTATATCATTTAAATAAATAATATAAACCAGTTCTATATCATTTAAACCAGTTCTGTATCATTTACACCAGTTCTATATAATTTAAACCAGTTCTGTATCATTTACACCAGTTCTATATCATTTACACCAGTTCTATATCATTTAAATAAATAATATAAACCAGTTCTATATAATTTAAACCAGTTCTGTATCATTTAAACCAGTTCTATATAATGTAAAACAGACTACAAGTGGTTTGGCATTTCCACACAGTCACCCAACTGCAAAAACACAAACTAATATGTGATTTGGAATACAATTTTATAATCTTTTCATAACAAAGTAAATCACTTTTTTTATTTATTTGAATCAACAAAATGTTAGCTGTTTCCATGACAATAAGACGTGTCATGTGCAGAGAGTCAAAAGAGAAGAATTAGTTCCATGTTAAAACCATTTGCTGGACAAGGGGCGTTTTGTTGAGCCGATGATTACCAAGATGTCTTGTCTACTGTGGGAAGACTGAGTGTGCCTCCCAAATTGCGCCCTATGAGCCCTGGTCAAAAGTATAGCACTATATAGGGACTAGGGTTCCATTCGGGACAGATCCTTAGGCTGCTTCAAACAACGTGAAAGTAGGAATATACAGTAAATGTTTAAAATACTCTTTTTTTTTTTATGAAGAAACGAACACTTGTGAACTAAAGGCTATTTTCAGTGTCTAAAGCCGAAGCGTAACAGATTGCGTGATCAAAAATGTAAAAGGTCATTTCCGATACGGCCGATAACATGCAGCGTTTACTGTGAACGCAATCGCCGCTAATGCCGGTAACCTTACCTTGACATTTAAATCCCGCTGTAACGCTGAACTTCAGAGTGGATAGAGTCAGCCCTTAGTCAGCGAAAGACACACAGCCCTCTCTCTTTAGTGTTACTATTGGCCATTTTATCTCTGAGTAGTACTCAGTCTCATAGGGCACCCGTTACCTATATAGTGCTACATTTGACCAGATCCTTCCCATAGGCGCTCTGGTCCAAAGTAGTGCACTATGTAGGGAATAAGGTGCCTTGTATCTGTAGTACTATCAGGAGACACATTTAATACAGGCTTGTGGATTTGATTGAATAAAAGTGACTCTGTAAAGTCTTATTAAAAATAGACCGTTCATATAAACAAACCATTTTTCACGAAACAGTTGAACTCAAACCAAGGTTGAATATTTGGTTGGTCACGTGTCGATGTCAATGATGCTGATACAGTATTAATAAGGAATATTGTTTAAAGCAACTTATAGACACACATAAAAAAAACAACAACAACAACATAAATACATGGTAACAGTCAGAAATCCCATACATATAGTCTTTGAATGCATGGGAATGGTGTCTAGTGTGAGTAACTATAAGGAATGGACATAGTGTGCTCTCTTCCCGGGGATTCCTCCCAAACGGAACCATTATTCTCTGGTCGATAGTAGTGCACTATGCAGGGAATAGGTTGCCATTTGTAATGCTAGAATTTGAAAGCAGTTTAATTTCGTTGAATATGAGTTCCAGTGGGATTCACGTTTTCTGCGCCTTAAAACAGCTTCATTAGTTTACAAAGTGCTTTCAAAATTTGACAGTAGATCTAATATATAAATGGTCTTTTAAATATGCAGCATCCCTTTTTTTTTTGAAGCACTACTCTACCTATGCCTACGTATTCACAAAATAATTTGCAAGTTTAATTTAAAAACATTTTTTTCTGCTGATCAAAAAGCTAAAAAAAAATATATAACACATTGATTGGTTGATTCATTGATGGTTTGATCAATAGATAAGATCAAAAGATACAGTCTGGAAATTTCAAAAATCTGCCATTCCTTTTGGAAATAAGACAATTCAGTGATCCCCTGACTCAAAAAAAAAGGGGTATGTTAATGAAGAAAAAATTACTAGAGAAACATTTTTTTTTAAATAGAACACAAGCTTCAAACACCTTAGAAAGTCCCAATAATATTTAATGTTTTTTTTTCTTCCCTCTAGTATTTTTTTCTTCATATATTATTTGTCTTCTAGGCTTTTCTTTCTCATCTGCAGTGACTGCTACCTTTCCTAACCTCTAGATAGCGATCTACTACAAGCATAGCGTCTTGTACTGCATTTACAAAAGCCAGCCGCAATACACCATTCGTCCTGAGGGGGGCACTGTTTTGCAGTTTGCCAAAGCAAACTTAAAATCTATTCAATCTGCATCGCCGAAGTTCAGCTTTGCATCGTAATTTAAATTTAAAAGGCAATGTTCTTAATTAGGGGAGACTGCATTCACGGTAAACACTGCACATGTCGGCTCAATCGGAAATTACCTTTAAATTTATTTAGCAGAATCTGTAACGCTTCAGCTTTATAGACTGAATAGAGGCCTAGAGCTCAATGGTTTAGAAAAATACTCCAAAAGGAAGCTTTTTTATCAAAGAAATGAGGACCAACCCCATTGTTTGCATAAATTTAGGCTTTTGGAGAAGCCTTCACATATTTTAACTCTTGAGTTGACTTAAGTGAATACTGTTTTGATTCTCTCTCTCTCTGTCTCTCTCTCTTTCTCTCTCTCTCTCTCTGTCTCTGTCTGTCTGTCTCTCTCTCTCTCTCTCTGTCTCTCTCTCTCTCTCTGTCTCTCAGGATCTTGCAGTCCTTGCTTTGTTCCTCCGTCTTAGTCCCAGTCCACAAAAGTTCAGTCCACACAAAGCAGTCTTTCTCACAAGGGCATCGGTGCTTCTACAATGTTAGACGTCTCCATGTGACCTAGAAAACAGTAGGAAGCAGTTACACTCAGAAGGTGGGAATAAGGTGCCGTCTGAGACGAGGACAGAAGGCTATGACAAATGTACAGTTACACTATATGATAAACAAGGAGCATTCTGTGGGCTAATTCGATTGGTTACTTTATCGTGGGTGTAACTACATTAGCATTGGTTGGGCCGTGTGCTACTAGTGGATATTACCCGGAAACAGAATTCGACAGGGTTCTATTGTGGGTGGAATGTCATTTTCTTTCATTAGCAAGGTGAGCTCAAGTTGCAGAAAAGGGGGCGGGGGGGGGGGGGGGGGGGGGGGGGCATTTCTGCTGCTGCTGTGCAATGCTATGCAGTTGTAGGGCAACACCTGTGTGAGTGTCAATGCTACATTGCTAAGCATTCTTCAGCATCGCGGTAATGCTAGCGTCTACATTCTGTCACGTCATGATTGGGGAAAGACATGATTGTGGTTGATGTTGTCCACAGAATTAAGCACATTGTGCATCTAGTCTGTAAAGAATTGATTCTTCAGTGAAATAATTCAGTGAAACATCAAATCCACGCAAGATCAATTCCATGCACCATCAACATAAAAAAAATAAACTTGTATTTGACTTAAAATTTACATATTTGTAAGTATATGTAATAATATGTAGCAACAATCCTATTCTCTGTGTGGTGTTTGGTGTTCTTACTTGCTGTATTGTGGTCCTCTGTCAGTGCTTTCTGGCCCGCAGGTCGCACTGTCTCTGTCTCCTCGTTAGCTTCTGTTCCCCTTGGTGATGGACTGCTCCTCTCACTCTGAGAACCACCCGTCACTATAGAAAAAACAGTCTTCTCCAAGGTCGCTAACGGCAACGCTGGAAGAATTGGTTTCTTAGCCACGGGTGGTGGAACTCTCCTCGGAATCCCAGTTCTTCCAGCGTTGCCGTTAGCGACTGTGGAAGTCATCGATTGGTCGGAAACCTTCACGAGCACGGCGGCTAGGTTCTGTCGAAGGCTCGCCTGCGTCTCGGGGGAGGAAGAGGCGACAGGCGTTTCTATAACGACCTTCTTTGAACTCCTGGAGAATATGAAGCTAGCAGTGGAGGCGGGGGACTTTAGCATGTCGCCCCCTTCTGGTGACATTGGGGATAACATCTCATATTCACCACCACTGCTACTGGGGTATGAGGTGGAGGATGGCATTCTAAAGCGCGTTAGAAGACCGTCTCTGGAAGACATGGCCGCCGTCTTCATGCGGATAGCTTCCTGCAAGCGCATCGAGGGGGCGATGATCGACGGCGATGATGACTTCAATGACAGAGGTGTGGATTTTATAGACGGAGATCTCCGGATTGGTTTTTGGGGTGTGGTGTTCTGGGATCCAGTGGTTTGAGTTGGGATTGGACTCTGATCGTGAGCAGGTGGATTCCCCTTGTTGTAATTATTGTTGTTGTCGGAAGACGTTTTCATCTGGTCTTCGCTGACGTTGACCGATCTGAGACGTACCGTTTGAAGCAGAGAGGGTGTGACCAGTGGAATGTTGGCGTCTTCTTTGGGAATAGGGGCAGTGTTGTGCCTGGACAGAAGCTCTGTGCTCCTGGTCTCTCTGTTCACCAAGCTGAGCTGTCTCCTGACAGGTGATTGGTTCTCAAATGGGAGGGGGAGGAGAGGTGGGACGTTGACGGGGGGTGGAATAGGGGCACTCACTGCAGGCTCGGAGTGCATCGGATCTTCAAATTGTACAGGGGAAGGGAGGGGGACACTGATAAGAGATGGAGGAGAGATACTTGAGGTTGTCACCAAGGCTGTTTTCGTTGGTGGTGGGGGAGGAGCCTCCTGGGGTGAGGGAGGGACATCCTCTGATAGAGCCAGGACTCCATGTGACTGAGGAGAAGTTTCTGTTGGTTGAGTTATGGCTTCCTGCATTGTGATTGACTGCTGGGCAGATTGCTTGACCTCTGCCTCTTTCTTATTGGTCTGAACTGGAGAAACAACAGTTGACTCATCTGCGGGACTTGCTTGGAGCTCAGTTGAATCAAATACCTCAGAGCTGGTTTCATCAGTTGGAACAGCATTAGAGTTCAGAATCACCTTTTCAGGTCTATCCTCCTTCATCTCCATTTGAGCCGGAATGGGTGACAGATCTGCAGTTTCCCCATTCACAGTTGTCCGAGCCACAGTTGCTCCATTCACAGTTTCCTTAACCTCCTCTACATCCAGAGCCACAATGGACGCCTCCTGGACATCAGTGACTGTGTTACAGCTCTCCACTACATCTGGCAAGCTCTCTGTCATGAAGGGAGGGGGAGGAGGTGGAAAGTTCATGTCATCTGGCTCATCAAAGACTGAATCTGCTGGTTCCTCTGGTGGAGGTGGAGGGGGCCAGCAGAGCTCTACTATGGGATTCTTTTCCTCACACTCCTCCTCTACCTCGGGTGTGGGAGTGGACACTAAGGAGGGAGGTGTCTTAGAAGGGGGTGGAGGAGGGTGGTGGGCAGGGGGAGGGGAGGCTGGAGGAGAGACCCTGTCCACTTTGGGAGGCTCCATGACAAGGGTCTGTGTAGATGCCTTTGGTTTAGTGGAACTTTCCTCTGTAGTGTTTTCAGTAGCACTCTGACCTTCGACCTCCTTAGTTACTACTTCAACTCCCTTAGCAACTACCTCAACTTCCTTAGCAACTACCTCAACCTCAACTTTCTTAGCTACCTCCTCTACTTCCGCCTGTAAGGAACACTTCTCACTCTCGCTGGGTGATTCTACCTTCTCTACTGTGACGCCATCAAATGGCAACTTTTGTTGATTGTCTGTTGTTACTTGAACTGAAGGTTCTTTTCTACGAGTACTTTTCTTCATGACAGGAGGGGGTTCTTTCTTTGGAATCGTCGCTAAACTAACTTGTGTCTCTAGACTCTCTTCTTGATCCTCGACCTGTGCAACGCTACTACTACTACTCTGCTCCTGGTTTTGGTTCTGGTTCTGGACCTCTATACTTGCTTCTGCCCTGTCTGCGATCATCACCGGACTTCCTTTTTCTTTCGTTTGACTTTCTGTGCTCTCGACTCCCTGACTAACGCACTCGGATACCTCGGACACCTGCTCTAGCGTAGGCTCAGTTTCTTCTTTCGAAACAATGTATTTGCTTTCTGATTTTATCAAAGTGACTTCCTCTACGGTAGCCTGCTTTTCATCTGAGCTTTGAGACTCTTTGCTAGCTTCAGTGTGAGGTTCCTGCTTTTGCTTAATGATGTCAGCTTCATCTTTCAGTTCCTGTTGCTTCTGGAGCTGTGCTAGCCTGTTGACGTTGGGGCAAGGCCCACACAGCAGTTTGAAGGTGTGTCTGTTGTGGGCCCAGGTTTCTGGTGGTGGCGGGGAAGGGGCTTTGATGTTGGGGGGTGGCGGAATGTTAAGCAGCTCTCTGATCGCCGTAGATGCAGAGCAACAGGTTGGGGTCACCGGGGTCACCGCTGGTGTCTTTTTTGTTGTCATTACAGATGGAGGTGGGGAGGCCTGCTGGGGTGTGCTAGCGATGTCTTTTGAAGCCTCTTGATTGATGTGTTCTGAGGTTGCTGAAGACAGGGAGGTGAGGGAAGACGAGACAGAGGCTGCCGAGGAGGAAGCTCTTGAACCGGAACGTTCCGGTTTGACCGGCATCTTCTGGTGTTTACCTGGGGAGGCGGAAGGGCAGATCCCCTTGTGGGAGAGCGTCGGAGTACCACTCTGAGTTGAGTACCCACTGGAGGGGGACATGGTCTTTTCAAATGTACCTCCCTCTGAGGGAGCTTTCTGTGGGGAAGAGCTGCTGGACCGTGGCCTTTCTGGGTTACCACTACCACCAGGGGAGGCCTCTCTGGAACTCAGAGGATTAGAGGCTGTGGAAGATCTTGTACCATTTAAAGAGTTAAACCCAGATAAGTTGGATACAGGGATAGAGCTCTTTGTGATTTCTTTGTAGAGCTCTTTAGAGATCTCGATAGTAACCAAGCTTGTGTCTTCAGCAGCCTCCACCTCCCCACCCACAGAGTCACTGAAGTCTTTAATCTCCACCAGTCGCCTCTTTATCATCTTCTCATGGTGCAGGGAGTTGGTTCTCCTGGGGGGAGCCGGGGGCAGCTTGGTCTTCATGACCGACAGATTGCGAGAGAATCTGTGAGAGTCTCCTCCAACATCGCTCATCTCCCCAGATCCAGATAGACCCAACTCAGATCCCCCCTGAGCAGTTGCAGTACCAGTAACCCTGCTGGTACTGCTGACCCAGCTAGCTGAGCTTTGTAGGCTCACCAGGTCCTGGTCCCCAGCACCAGGCTGCTGCGGCTGTCTCTCCTGCCCAACGAGGTTCACCGTCTGTGGGTTAGCAGGTCCGAAGCTCCCCTTCGTGGAGGAGATGGCGGAGGAGTTGGACTTGATCATCTCGGAAGACTGCGAGTGGCTCCAGCCGGATCCCGAAGTCACTGAGCGCGTGGTCGCCGTAGAGCCATTGTCACGGGAACTACTGTCACCGTGGGAAAGGGCTTCGCCGCCGTCATAGCAACCGTCGCCGCCCGACCTCCTCGACGACGCGGGGCTTGCTGACGACACAGACGCCGGGCTGCTCTTGCTGACGGTGTGGACCGTTCCTTTACCGTTGTTTCCATTGGTATGGCTGGTTCTGAGGTCGATCTGTATGACGTCGACGGAGGCCGGCAGATAGGCGTTGGGGATGATCTTAGACAGGTAGGTGGCCTGGGGAGAGATGGACATCACCGGACCCTGGGAGGAGGCAAACACAACGATCAACAGGAGTCATACTATGTAGAGAACTGTGGAGCTGTCATACTATGTAGAGAACTGTGGAGCTGTCATACTATGTAGAGAACTGTGGAGCTGTCATACTATGTAGAGAACTGTGGAGCTGTCATACTATGTAGAGAACTGTGGAGCTGTCATTATGTAGAATACTGTGGAGCTGTCATATTATGTAGAGAACTGTGGAGCTGTCATATTATGTAGAATACTGTGGAGCTGTCATACTATGTAGAGAACTGTGGAGCTGTCATTATGTAGAATACTGTGGAGCTGTCATATTATGTAGAGAACTGTGGAGCTGTCATACTATGTAGAGAACTGTGGAGCTGTCATACTATGTAGAGAACTGTGGAGCTGTCATTATGTAGAGAACTGTAGCGTGGGCATACAGTAGTGTGGGCATACATTCCCGTATAGATTTCCCCAACAGGAAGAAACATGGTGACCAACACCGTTCACTCACAAGTGTCTCCTGGAGGAAGTTGGGGAATCCAACCGAGCAAGAGGAGGTCATGCCCGGCACGGCCAGAGATTTGGGCCTCTGGGTGGGAGAGAGACGAGAGTTCAGTCCCCTGTGGTGGCTGAAGCCCTGGTCGTCCCTGTATACAGACTGGAGGTGGTGTCTCAACAGCTGCTCCTCTCTGGATGCCTATTTAGGTGAGATTAGTTGTAATTGTAGTCATTTTTAGTGGTTTCTTGTTAACATAAACAATAACTACCTTAGTTTCAAAGAATTCTTATTGGAAATAAACAGAAGTTATGTTTTGTCGTGAACGTAGCAGTCTGTAATTAAAAGTATGACACTGTAACTTAAAGCACTAAATAAATGTGTCTTGATCAGCTGAGGTTGTAAAGCTAAAAACCCCCCAGTTCTGAGATATGTACCTTAGCTCCATCGTGGTTGGCTAGAGGGGTCTCTCCATCGACGATGACCACACCTGGTTGGCCGTCACTACCTTGTCCTCCAGAGCCGTTAGGGAGCTTGGAAGGAACTTGGTACGCAGACCCACTTTGCAGGGCTAGAAGGAGAATGGTGGAAAACATCGTATCGCCTATTTCGATTTATGACAAAAGATAGTACCATTTGATTTTACTTCTTAAATGACAAGGTGGCTAAGGCTATTCATTCAGTATAGATCCCACTACCACATAACCCCTGAAACGTTGTTGGTCGCGGTGACTTCGTAAAGTGAAGCTCAGTGCAAAGCTAGCTGCCGTCCGCTACACACGTACCCAGCTCTCTCTGGACCTGCTGGGGTATGCCCATCACAGTAGTCCTCCTGCTCCTGTTCTTCCCCTTCTCTGGTCTTTTCACTGTGTTCAGAGGCTTGAACGTGGAGCCTGAGAGAAGAGGTTTAGAGGAGGGAGAAGGATGAAGGATAAGACAAGGGATTTATGAGTTAAAGATGTGTTGCGTTTTTTAATGCACTTTAAAAGTTTGATTTGATTCGAAGGGATTCAAGGAGAGAGGAAGGGAATATGAAAGGAGAGAGGAAGGGAATATGAAAGGAGAGATGAAGAGGGAGGAGAGTTAATATTGTATGTAATGACAGATACTGAGAATCACAGTCAGATTCAATAGTGAACGATTGGAATAGTATTTGGAGAAGATTTTCAAAGAGAAGGACAGAAATGTGTTGGATTTAGGGCTGTGACGGTCATGGAATTTTGGATGAAGGACATTGGCCAACCAAATGACCGCGGCCTCCGTAATAAGCGTTCGAATAGCAAAAAAACACAACAAAGAAGACATATTTTTTCCCTCTTCTAACCCTGTGCCGCCATAGATTACATTTGTTTATGCTTCTGCTGACGGGGACGGTCAGGCATTTGTTTAGGAGCGACAAAGTTTCATCCCGTTACATCCCGAGGCTGCGTTACCACAGAAACGGACTCAACCGCACAAATGTCTGACCGTCCCGTCTCCAGTCAACTGTTTGGAAAAAAAACAAATTAAACGGTTATTTTTATTTTCACGGCTTTCTTCGTTCGTAACCGTCAGCTACACGGTTATATGGTCATTTTGCCAGCCCTAGTTGGAATGGTTTAGGCTTCAGGAACTCAAGAGGGTCTGGTTGTAAATTACAATGAGATTCAATGAGAGGGAATCAGTGAGTATTATGGGATTCAGAGCAGAGAATGGCATGCTTTGCCCCGAAGCTGGACCAGGCAGCGGCAGAGCCCTATTTGGATGGTAGAGACATTTCAAGTCAGTAACAAACTACAGCTGTGTGTTTTGGCTCTTCTTTGTGTGTAACTAGATCCTCTGGTTTTGACGACAGGTCTAAACAGAGTCTAACCACAGTAGACAGTAGAAACCCAGTAGAAACCCAGTAGAGACCCAGTAGAGACCCAGTGTAGACAGTAGATACCCAGTAGAGACAGATACCCAGTAGAGACAGTAGATACTCAGTAGATACCTAGTAGAGACGGTGGATACCCAGTAGATACAGTAGATACCCAGTAGACACGGTGGATACCCAGTAGATACAGTAGAGACCCAGTAGAGACAGTAGATACCCAGTAGAGACCAAGTAGAGACCTAGTAGAGACGGTGGATACCCAGTAGATACAGTAGATACCCAGTAGAGACGGTGGATACCCAGTAGATACCCAGTAGAGACGGTGGATACCCAGTAGAGACACAGTAGATACCCAGTAGAGACACAGTAGAGACCCAGTAGAGACACAGTAGAGACCCAGTAGAGACCCAGTAGAGACCCAGTAGAGACCCAGTAGAGACCCAGTAGAGACAGTAGAGACCCAGTAGAGACAGTAGAGACCCAGTAGAGACAGTAGAGACCCAGTAGAGACAGATACCCAGTAGAGACAGTAGATACTCAGTAGAGACAGTAGATACTCAGTAGATACCTAGTAGATACAGTAGATACCCAGTAGACACGGTGGATACCCAGTAGATACAGTAGAGACCCAGTAGAGACAGTAGATACCCAGTAGAGACCAAGTAGAGACCTAGTAGAGACGGTGGATACCCAGTAGATACAGTAGATACCCAGTAGAGACGGTGGATACCCAGTAGATACCCAGTAGAGACGGTGGATACCCAGTAGAGACACAGTAGATACCCAGTAGAGACACAGTAGAGACCCAGTAGAGACCCAGTAGAGACCCAGTAGAGACCCAGTAGAGACCCAGTAGAGACCCAGTAGAGACAGTAGAGACCCAGTAGAGACAGTAGAGACCCAGTAGAGACAGTAGATACCCAGTAGAGACAGATACCCAGTAGAGACAGTAGATACTCAGTAGATACCTAGTAGAGACGGTGGATACCCAGTAGATACAGTAGATACCCAGTAGACACGGTGGATACCCAGTAGATACAGTAGAGACCCAGTAGAGACAGTAGATACCCAGTAGAGACCAAGTAGAGACCCAGTAGAGACCTAGTAGAGACGGTGGATACCCAGTAGATACAGTAGATACCCAGTAGAGACGGTGGATACCCAGTAGATACCCAGTAGAGACGGTGGATACCCAGTAGAGACACAGTAGATACCCAGTAGATACCCAGTAGAGACCCAGTAGAGACCCAGTAGAGACACAGTAGAGACCCAGTAGAGACAGTAGAGACCCAGTAGAGACAGTAGAGACCCAGTAGAGACAGTAGAGACCCAGTAGAGACAGTATAGACCCAGTAGAGACAGTATAGACCCAGTAGAGACAGTAGATACCCAGTAGAGACAGTAGATACCCAGTAGAGACAGTAGATACCCAGGAGAGACTGTAGATACCCAGTAGAGACAGTAGATACCCAGTAGAGACAGTAGATAGACAGTAGAGACAGTAGATACCCAGTAGATACCCAGTAGATACCCAGTAGAGACAGTAGATACCCAGTGGAGACAGTAGATACACAGTAGAGACCAAGTAGAGACCTAGTAGAGACGGTGGATACCCAGTAGATACAGTAGATACCCAGTAGAGACGGTGGATACCCAGTAGATACCCAGTAGAGACGGTGGATACCCAGTAGAGACACAGTAGATACCCAGTAGAGACACAGTAGAGACCCAGTAGAGACACAGTAGAGACCCAGTAGAGACCCAGTAGAGACCCAGTAGAGACCCAGTAGAGACCCAGTAGAGACAGTAGAGACCCAGTAGAGACAGTAGAGACCCAGTAGAGACAGTAGAGACCCAGTAGAGACAGTAGATACCCAGTAGAGACAGATACCCAGTAGAGACAGTAGATACTCAGTAGATACCTAGTAGAGACGGTGGATACCCAGTAGATACAGTAGATACCCAGTAGACACGGTGGATACCCAGTAGATACAGTAGAGACCCAGTAGAGACAGTAGATACCCAGTAGAGACCAAGTAGAGACCCAGTAGAGACCTAGTAGAGACGGTGGATACCCAGTAGATACAGTAGATACCCAGTAGAGACGGTGGATACCCAGTAGATACCCAGTAGAGACGGTGGATACCCAGTAGAGACACAGTAGATACCCAGTAGAGACCCAGTAGAGACCCAGTAGAGACACAGTAGAGACCCAGTAGAGACCCAGTAGAGACCCAGTAGAGACAGTAGAGACCCAGTAGAGACAGTAGAGACCCAGTAGAGACAGTAGAGACCCAGTAGAGACAGTAGAGACCCAGTAGAGACAGTAGAGACCCAGTAGAGACAGTATAGACCCAGTAGAGACAGTATAGACCCAGTAGAGACAGTAGATACCCAGTAGAGACAGTAGATAGACAGTAGAGACAGTAGATAGACAGTAGAGACAGTAGATAGACAGTAGAGACAGTAGATACCCAGTAGATACCCAGTAGATACCCAGTAGAGACCCGGTAGATACCCAGTAGAGACCCAAGATACCCAGCAGAGACCCAGCAGAGACAGTAGATACCCAGTAGAGACCCAGCAGAGACAGTAGAGACAGTAGATGCCCAGTAGAGACAGTAGATACCCAGTAGATACCCAGTAGAGACAGTAGATACCCAGTAGAGACAGTAGATACCCAGTAGATACCCAGTAGAGACAGTAGACACCCAGTAGAGACAGTAAATAAACAGTAGACACCCAGTAGAGACCCAGTAGAGACCCAGTAGAGACCCAGTAGAGACCCAGTAGAGACAGTAGACACCCAGTAGAGACAGTAAATAAACAGTAGAGACAGTAGATACCCAGTAGAGACCCAGTAGAGACAGTAGATGCCCAGTAGAGACAGTAGATGCCCAGTAAAGACAGTAGATGCCCAGTAGAGACAGTAGACACCCAGTAGATACCCAGTAGAGACAGTAGATACCCAGTAGAGACAGTAGATACCCAGTAGAGACAGTAGATATCCAGTAAAGACAATAGATGTCCAGTAGAGACAGTAGATACCCAGTAGAGACCAAGTAGAGACCCAGTAGAGACCTAGTAGAGACGGTGGATACCCAGTAGATACAGTAGATACCCAGTAGAGATGGTGGATACCCAGTAGAGACACAGTAGATACCCAGTAGATACCCAGTAGAGACCCAGTAGAGACACAGTAGAGACACAGTAGAGACCCAGTAGAGACCCAGTAGAGACCCAGTAGAGACAGTAGATACCCAGTAGAGACAGTAGATACCCAGTAGAGACAGTAGATACCCAGTAGAGACAGTAGATACCCAGTAGAGACAGTAGATACCCAGTAGAGACAGTAGATAGACAGTAGAGACAGTAGATAGACAGTAGAGACAGTAGATACCCAGTAGATACCCAGTAGATACCCAGTGGAGACAGTAGATACACAGTAGAGACCCAGTAGATACCCAGTAGAGACCCGGTAGATACCCAGTAGAGACCCGGTAGATACCCAGTAGAGACCCGGTAGATACCCAGTAGAGACCCAAGATACCCAGCAGAGACCCAGCAGAGACAGTAGATACCCAGTAGAGACCCAGCAGAGACAGTAGAGACAGTAGATGCCCAGTAGAGACAGTAGATGCCCAGTAGAGACAGTAGATGCCCAGTAGAGACAGTAGATGCCCAGTAGAGACAGTAGATACCCAGTAGAGACAGTAGATACCCAGTAGAGACAGTAGACACCCAGTAGAGACAGTAAATAAACAGTAGACACCCAGTAGAGACCCAGTAGAGACCCAGTAGAGACCCAGTAGAGACAGTAGACACCCAGTAGAGACAGTAAATAAACAGTAGAGACAGTAGATACCCAGTAGAGACCCAGTAGAGACAGTAGACACCCAGTAGAGACAGTAAATAAACAGTAGAGACAGTAGATACCCAGTAGAGACCCAGTAGAGACAGTAGATGCCCAGTAGAGACAGTAGATGCCCAGTAGAGACAGTAGATGCCCAGTAGAGACAGTAGATGCCCAGTAGAGACAGTAGACACCCAGTAGATACCCAGTAGAGACAGTAGATACCCAGTAGAGACAGTAGATACCCAGTAGAGACAGTAGATATCCAGTAAAGACAATAGATGTCCAGTAGAGACAGTAGATGCCCAGTAGACAGTAGATGCCCAGTAGAGACAGTAGACACCCAGTAGATACCCAGCAGAGACAGTAGATACCCAGCAGAGACAGTAGATACCCAGCAGAGACAGTAGATACCCAGCAGAGACAGTAGATACCCAGCAGAGACAGTAGATACCCAGTAGATACAGTAGATACCCAGTAGAGACAGTAGATACCCAGTAGAGACCCAGTAGAGACAGTAGATACCCAGTAGAGACACTAGAGCCAGTTGATACCTAGTAGAGACAGTAGATACCCAGTAGAGACAGTAGATACCCAGTAGAGACAGTAGATACCCAGTAGAGACAGTAGATACCCAGTAGAGACCCAGTAGAGACCCAGTAGAGACCCAGTAGAGACCCAGTAGAGACAGTAGTGACCCAGTAGAGACAGTAGTGACCCAGTAGAGACAGTAGTGACCCAGTAGAGACAGTAGTGACCCAGTAGAGACAGTAGATGCCCAGTAGAGACAGTAGATGCCCAGTAGAGACAGTAGATGCCCAGTAGAGACAGTAGATGCCCAGTAGAGACAGTAGATACCCAGTAGAGACAGTAAATAAACAGTAGATACCCAGTAGAGACAGTAAATAAACAGTAGATACCCAGTAGAGACAGTAGAGCCAGTTGATACCCAGTAGAGACCCAGTAGAGACCCAGTAGAGACCCAGCAGATACCCAGTAGAGACAGTAGAAACCAGTAGAAACCAGTAGAGACCCAGTAGAGAACCAGTAGAGACCCAGTAGAGAGACAGTAGTGACCCAGTAGAGACCCAGTAGATGCCCAGTAGAGACAGTAGATGCCCAGTAGAGACCCAGTAGATGCCCAGTAGAGACAGTAGATACCCAGTAGAGACAGTCAACACCCAGTAGATAACCAGCAGAGACAGTAGATACCCAGCAGATACAGTAGATACCCAGTAGATACCTAGTGTAGAGACAGTAGATACCCAGTAGATACCCAGTAGAGACAGTAAATAAACAGTAGATACCCAGTAGAGACAGTAGATACCCAGTGGAGACAGTAGATACCCAGTGGAGACAGTAGATACCCAGTAGAGACAGATACCCAGTAGAGACAGTAGATACTCAGTAGATACCTAGTAGAGACGGTGGATACCCAGTAGATACAGTAGATACCCAGTAGACACGGTGGATACCCAGTAGACACGGTGGATACCCAGTAGATACAGTAGAGACCCAGTAGAGACAGTAGATACCCAGTAGAGACCAAGTAGAGACCCAGTAGAGACCTAGTAGAGACGGTGGATACCCAGTAGATACAGTAGATACCCAGTAGAGACGGTGGATACCCAGTAGATACCCAGTAGAGACGGTGGATACCCAGTAGAGAGACAGTAGATACCCAGTAGATACCCAGTAGAGACACAGTAGAGACCCAGTAGAGACACAGTAGAGACACAGTAGAGACCCAGTAGAACCCCAGTAGTGACCCAGTAGAGACAGTAGAGACCCAGTAGAGACAGTAGAGACCCAGTAGAGACAGTAGAGACCCAGTAGAGACAGTAGAGACCCAGTAGAGACAGTAGATACCCAGTAGAGACAGTAGATACCCAGTAGAGACAGTAGATACCCAGTAGATACCCAGTAGATACCCAGTAGAGACAGTAGATACCCAGTGGAGACAGTAGATACCCAGTAGAGACCCGGTAGATACCCAGTAGAGACCCGGTAGATACCCAGTAGAGACCCGGTAGATACCCAGTAGAGACCCGGTAGATACCCAGTAGAGACCCGGTAGATACCCAGCAGAGACCCAGCAGAGACAGTAGATACCCAGTAGAGACCCAGCAGAGACAGTAGAGACAGTAGATGCCCAGTAGAGACAGTAGATACCCAGTAGAGACAGTAGATACCCAGTAGAGACAGTAGATACCCAGTAGAGACAGTAGATACCCAGTAGAGACAGTAGATACCCAGTAGATACCCAGTAGAGACAGTAGACACCCAGTAGAGACAGTAAATAAACAGTAGACACCCAGTAGAGACCCAGTAGAGACCCAGTAGAGACCCAGTAGAGACAGTAGACACCCAGTAGAGACAGTAAATAAACAGTAGAGACAGTAGATACCCAGTAGAGACCCAGTAGAGACAGTAGATGCCCAGTAGAGACAGTAGATGCCCAGTAAAGACAGTAGATGCCCAGTAGAGACAGTAGACACCCAGTAGATACCCAGTAGAGACCCAGCAGAGACAGTAGAGACAGTAGATGCCCAGTAGAGACAGTAGATACCCAGTAGAGACAGTAGATACCCAGTAGAGACAGTAGATACCCAGTAGAGACAGTAGATATCCAGTAAAGACAATAGATGTCCAGTAGAGACAGTAGATGCCCAGTAGACAGTAGATGCCCAGTAGAGACAGTAGACACCCAGTAGATACCCAGCAGAGACAGTAGATACCCAGTAGAGACAGTAGATACCCAGTAGAGACAGTAGATACCCAGTAGAGACAGTAGATACCCAGTAGAGACACTAGAGCCAGTTGATACCTAGTAGAGACAGTAGATACCCAGTAGAGACAGTAGAGACAGTAGATACCCAGTAGAGACAGTAGAAACCCAGTAGAGACCCAGTAGAAACCCAGTAGAGACCCAGTAGAGACCCAGTAGAGACCCAGTAGAGACAGTAGTGACCCAGTAGAGACAGTAGTGACCCAGTAGAGACAGTAGATGCCCAGTAGAGACAGTAGATGCCCAGTAGAGACAGTAGATGCCCAGTAGAGACAGTAGATGCCCAGTAGAGACAGTAGATGCCCAGTAGAGACAGTAGATGCCCAGTAGAGACAGTAGATGCCCAGTAGAGACAGTAGTTGCCCAGTAGAGACAGTAGATGCCCAGTAGAGACAGTAGATACCCAGTAGATACCCAGTAGAGACAGTAAATAAACAGTAGATACCCAGTAGAGACAGTAAATAAACAGTAGATAGACAGTAGAGCCAGTTGATACCCAGTAGAGACCCAGTAGAGACCCAGTAGAGACCCAGCAGATACCCAGTAGAGACCCAGTAGAGACCCAGTAGAGACCCAGTAGAGAGACAGTAGTGACCCAGTAGAGACCCAGTAGATGCCCAGTAGAGACAGTAGATACCCAGTAGAGACAGTCAACACCCAGTAGATAACCAGCAGAGACAGTAGATACCCAGCAGATACAGTAGATACCCAGTAGATACCTAGTGTAGAGACAGTAAATAAACAGTAGATACCCAGTAGAGACAGTAGATACCCAGTGGAGACAGTAGATACCCAGTAGAGACAGTAGATATCCAGTAAAGACAATAGATGTCCAGTAGAGACAGTAGATGCCCAGTAGACAGTAGATGCCCAGTAGAGACAGTAGACACCCAGTAGATACCCAGCAGAGACAGTAGATACCCAGCAGAGACAGTAGATACCCAGTAGAGACAGTAGATACCCAGTAGAGACAGTAGATACCCAGTAGAGACAGTAGATACCCAGTAGAGACACTAGAGCCAGTTGATACCTAGTAGAGACCCAGTAGAGACCCAGTAGAGACAGTAGTGACCCAGTAGAGACAGTAGTGACCCAGTAGAGACAGTAGTGACCCAGTAGAGACAGTAGATGCCCAGTAGAGACAGTAGATGCCCAGTAGAGACAGTAGATGCCCAGTAGAGACAGTAGATGCCAAGTAGAGACAGTAGATACCCAGTAGAGACAGTAGATACCCAGTAGATACCCAGTAGAGACAGTAAATAAACAGTAGATACCCAGTAGAGACAGTAAATAAACAGTAGATACCCAGTAGAGACAGTAGAGCCAGTTGATACCCAGTAGAGACCCAGTAGAGACCCAGTAGAGACCCAGCAGATACACAGTAGAGACAGTAGAAACCCAGTAGAGACCCAGTAGAGACCCAGTAGAGAGACAGTAGTGACCCAGTAGAGACCCAGTAGATGCCCAGTAGAGACAGTAGATGCCCAGTAGAGACCCAGTAGATGCCCAGTAGAGACAGTAGATACCCAGTAGAGACAGTCAACACCCAGTAGATAACCAGCAGAGACAGTAGATACCCAGCAGATACAGTAGATACCCAGTAGATACCTAGTGTAGAGACAGTAGATACCCAGTAGATACCCAGTAGAGACAGTAAATAAACAGTAGATACCCAGTAGAGACAGTAGATACCCAGTGGAGACAGTAGACACCCAGTAGAGACAGTAGATACCCAGTAGAGACAGTAGATACCCAGTGGAGACAGTAGATACCCAGTGGAGACAGTAGATACCCAGTAGAGACAGTAGACACCCAGTAGAGACAGTAGATACCCAGTAGAGACAGTAGATACCCAGTAGAGACAGTAGATACCCAGTAGAGACAGTAGAGACCCAGTAGAGACAGTAGAGACAGTAGAGACCCAGTAGACAGTAGAGACCAAGTAGAGACAGTAGAGACCCAGTAGAGACCCAGTAGAGACAGTAGATACCCAGTAGAGACAGTAGATACCCAGTAGAGACAGTAGATACCCAGTAGAGACAGTAGATACCCAGTAGAGACCCAGTAGAGACAGTAGAGACCCAGTAGAGACAGTAGAGACCCAGTAGAGACAGTAGAGACCCAGTAGAGACAGTAGATACCCAGTAGAGACAGTAGATACCCAGTAGAGACAGTAGAGAAAGTAGATACCCAGTAGAGAAAGTAGATACCCAGTAGAGACAGTAGATACCCAGTAGAGACAGTAGATACCCAGTAGAGACAGTAGATACCCGGTAGAGACAGTAGATACCCAGTAGAGACAGTAGATACCCAGTAGATACCCGGTAGAGACAGTAGATTGCCGGTAGAGACAGTAGATACCCAGTAGAGACCCAGTAGAGGCAGTAGATACCCAGTAGAGGCAGTAGATACCCAGTAGAGGCAGTAGATACCCAGTAGAGGCAGTAGATACCCAGTAGAGAGACAGTAGAGACCCAGTAGAGAGACAGTAGATACCCAGTAGAGAGACAGTAGATACCCAGTAGAGACAGTAGATACCCAGTAGAGACAGTAGATACCCAGTAGATACCCAGTAGAGACAGTAGATACCCAGTAGATACCCAGTAGAGACAGTAGATACCCAGTAGAGACAGTAGAGACCCAGTAGAGACAGTAGATACCCAGTAGAGACAGTAGATACCCTAGTCAGATTCTCACACACACACACACAGACACAAAAACGATCTTCTCTCTTACCTTGGCGCGTGATCATGGGTCTCGTGGACGTAGCTGACGATACAGCAGAGGTTGCCTCGGTAACAGAATTCCCGGTGGTGCTTCCGGACTCCTGAAGACCATCCCAGCGATTGGAGCTGACATCCTGTTCTGGCTGGAGAGAGGGATTACAGGACTGGGTATTAGGGGAAACAAGTTATTCCGTCTCTGTGTACTTGCAGAAGCTGTTGTCTGCTCCGGTCTCCTCGTCCATATAAGATTGTTTCATATAAACCCCTACTTACGACGCCACTCCGGTCATCCTGAAAGTCCACTCCATTATTGTATTCTGAGGGAGAAACAAAAAAAAAGGGTATTCAATCACAGATAAATCAGTACAGGATAGCTCCAACGACCACATTTAAACATCTGGAGTTGAACCCCGGTGATATGGTCTTGAGTACAAAATCTTCATATTGGATACTGTTTAGTGTGTATTACGCACCCTCTCGTAGGGACTAGTGAGAACATATCTTCATATTGGATACTGTTTAGAGTGTATTACGCACCCTCTCGTAGGGACTAGTGAGAAGATATAGAGCACACTTTATTTATCCAGGTATTTAAATATTATATATATAACCCTAACCCTTTATTTAACCAGGTAGGCCAGTTGAGAACAAGTTCTCATTTACAACTGTGACCTGGCCAAGATAAAGCAAAGCAGTGCGACACAAACAACAACACAGAGTTACACATGGAATAAACAAGCGTACAGTCAATAACACAATAGAGAAAAAATAAAGTCTATATACAGTGTTTGCAAATGGCGTGAGGAGGTAAGGCAATAAAATGCCATAGTAGTGAAGTAATTACAATTTACACTGGAGTGATATTTTATTTTATTTTACCTTTATTTATCTAGGCAAGTCAGTTAAGAACAAATTCTTATTTTTAATGACGGCCTAGGAACAGTGGGTTAAACTGCCTTGTTCAGGGGCAGAACAACAGATTTTTACCTTGTCAGCTCGGGGATTTGAACTTGCAACCTTTCGGTTACTAGTCCCAACGCTCTAACCACTAGGCTACCCTGCCGCCCCATCATCTGCATATATGTGCAGATGATGATGTGCAAGTAGAAATACTGGGGTGCAAAAGAGCAGAAAAACAAAAACAAATATGGGGATGAGGTAGTTGGTAAATTGGATGGGCTATTTACAGATGGGCTATGTTCAGCTGCAGCGATCGGTTAGCTGGTAAGATAGCTGACGCTTAAAGTTAGTCAGGGAAATATAAGTCTCCAGCGATTTTTGCAATTTGTTCCAGTCATTGGCAGCAGAGAACTGGAAGGAAAGGCGGCCAAAGCAGGTGCTGGCTTTGGGGATGACCAGTGATGATGTAATGATGGTGACAGGTGTGCATAACGAAGGGTGCCAGAGACGAGGGCGCAGGAGCAGGCGTGACACCCATAATGACAAGCTGAAAACAAATATATATTTGGCAAAAAAAACGGAAATACCACATTTATATAAGTATTCAGACCCTTTTTTATGAGACTTGAGCTCAGGTGCATCCTGTTTCCATTGATCATCCTTGAGATGTTTCTACAACTTGATTGGAGTCCACCTGTGGTAAATGCAATTGATTGGACATGATTTGGAAAGGCACACACCTGTCTATATAAGGTCCCACAGTTGACAGTGCATGTCAGACCAAAAACCAAGCCATGAGGTCGAACGAATTGTCCGTAGAGCGTAGAGACAGGATTGTGTCGAGGCACAGATAAGGGGAAGGGTACCAAACAATTTATACAGCATTGCAGGTCCCCTAGAACACAGGGGGCTCCATCATTATTAAATGGAAGAAGTTTGGAACCACCAAGACTCTTCCTGGAGCCGGCCGACCGGACAAACTGAGCAATCAGGGGAGAAGGCCTTTGGTCAGGGATGTGACCAAGAACCTGATGGTCACTCTGACAGAGCTCCAGAGTTCCTTTGTGGAATGGGAGAAACTTCCAGAAGGACAACCATCTCTGCAGCACTCCACCAATCAGGCCTTTATGGTAGAATGGCCAGATGGAAGCCACTCTTCAGTAAAAGGCACATGACAGCCCGCTTGGAGTTTGCCAAAAGGTACCTAAAGACTCTCAGACCATGAGAAACAAGATTCTCTATTCTGATGAAACCAAGATTGAACTCTTTGGCCTGAATGCCAAGCGTCACATCTGGAGGAAACCTGGCACCATCCCTATGGTGAAGCATGGTGGTGGCAGCATCATGCTGTGGGGATGTTTTTCAGCGGCAGGGACTGGGAGACTAGTCAGGATCGAGGGAAAGATGAACAGAGCAAAGTACAGAGAGATCCTTGGTGAAAACCAGGACCTCAGACTGGGCCGAAGGACCTCAGACTGGGGTGAAGGTTCACCTTCCTATAGGACAACGACCCTAAGCACACAGCCAAGACAAGGCAGGAGTGGCTTTGGGAAAAGTCTCTGAATGTCCTTGAGTGGCCCAGCCAGAGCCCGGACTTGAACCCAATCGAACATCTCTGGAGAGACCTGAAAATAGCTGTGCAGCGACCCTCCCCATCCAACCTGACAGAGCTTGAGAGGATCTGCAGAGAAGAATGGGAGAAACTCCCCAAATACAGGTGTGCCACGCTTGTAGCGTCATACCCAAGAAGACTCAAGGCTGTAATCTCTGCCAAAGGTACTTCAACCCAGTACTGAGTAAAGGGTCTGAATACTTATGTAAATATGATATGAGTTTTTTAAATCTTAAATAAATTTGCAAAAAATTCTTAACATTTGCTTTCAGTTTGTCATTATGGGGGTATTGTGTGTAGATTGATAAGGACAAATGTTTAATTTATACATTTTAGAATAAGGCTGTAATGTAACAAAATGTGGAAAAAGTCAAGGGGTCTGAATACTTTCAGAATGAACTGTATCTTATATTGTTTACTGTTTAGAGTGTGTAATGCTCACCCTCTGGTTAAAGGGTGTAGTGAGTACATATTATAATGGGTCTATTGTTTTAGTGTGTAATGCTCACCCTCTGGTTAAAGGGTGTAGTGTGTAGTGCACAGTGTGTAGTGTATAGTGTATAGTGTGTAGTGTGTAGTGTATAGTGTATAGTGTATAGTGTGTAGTGTATAGTGTCACCACCTTGTTGTTGTAGTATCTTTAACCCCTCCCGTGCCTCAGTGTGCAGGTCCTCTAGGTACTGAGGGCGACTGCCCTCGATGAACACATTCTCCTGGTAGTGTGAGGAGGAGGCTGTGTAGTGAACTGTCAACCTCTTCTGCTCATCCTGACCCTTAGGACCAGCTAGAGAGAGAGAGACGGAGACAGAGAGACAGAGAGACAGAGAGAGAGAGAGACAGAGAGAGAGAGACAGAGAGAGAGACAGAGAGAGAGAGAGACAGAGACAGAGAGGGGGTTTAATAACAATGTATTGATCACCAAGAGATTGCGATTCGCGTTATCCAACATATATATATACAGTATATATGGGACCACGCAGCCGTCATACCGCTCAGGAAGGAGATCCGTTCTGTCTCCTAGAGATGAACGCACTTTGGTGTGAAAAGTGCAAATCAATCCCAGAACAACAGCAAAGGACCTTGTGAAGATGCTGGAGGAAACAGGTACAAAAGTATATATATCCACAGTAAAACGAGTCCTAAATCGACATAACCTGAAAGGCCGCTCAGCAAGGAAGAAGCCCCTGCTCCAAAACCGCCATAAAAAAGCTGAACGGTTTGCATCTGCACATGGGGACAAAGATCGTACTTTTTGGAGAAATATCCTCTGGTCTGATGAAACAAAAATAGAATATATCCCATAAATCAAACAGGGATTTGTGACTGAGGGGTCAGCTCTTGGTCGGGATTTGGGCTGGAACCAGCAACCCTGCAGTTACAAGCCAAGTGCCCCCTGTGCCATAAGGACTCAGACCTCTTGTTAGACCTTGTCATATGCTCACACATAGAGGCACCCTACACAGTGGTGTGACTGCTTACTGGTTAGTGACTGGCACCAGGACGTGTATAACAGTGCTTGGTAACACATTACATTAATACAAGCATTAGAGCCCTAGAACATCCTGAACTTTAATCAGAGACTGACTCCCCTTTCTGGTCTTTAATTCCATCCAATACCAGATTACTTCCTGCTCCCTCTCATTCTCCTTCCTCTTTTCTCCTTGCCCTCTCTCTGACCTTTCTGTCTTTCCTTTTGTACCTCTTTACCTTTCCTGACCTCTTAGCCGTTTTTTTGTGTTTGCTCTCTCTCTCTCTCTCTCTCTCTGTCTCTCTCCTTCTCTCCATATCTCTTCTTCTCTCCATATCTCTCTCTCTCTCTCTCTCTCTCTCTCTCTCAATTCAGTTTCAAGGGGCTTTATTGGCATGGGAAACATATGTTAACATTGCCAAAGCAAAGCAAAGCAAGCTTTCTCTGTTTCTCTCTCTGTCTCTCTAGTATTTGATGGGAGGTATGACAATAATATGCACTCTGTTCCATCACCAGTCTCTCTAGATCTCTCTGTTCCATCACCAGTCTCTCTTGGTATCTCTCTGTTCCATCACCAGTCTCTCTAGGTATCTCTCTGTTCCATCACCAGTCTCTCTAGATCTCTCTGTTCCATCACCAGTCTCTCTTGGTATCTCTCTGTTCCATCACCAGTCTCTCTAGGTATCTCTCTGTTCCATCACCAGTCTCTCTAGGTATCTCTCTGTTCCATCACCAGTCTCTCTAGGTATCTCTCTGTTCCATCACCAGTCTCTAGGTATCTCTCATTTCCATCACCAGTCTCTCTAGGTATCTCTCTGTTCCATCACCAGTCTCTCTTGGTATCTCTCTGTTCCATCACCAGTCTCTCTAGGTATCTCTCTGTTCCATCACCAGTCTCTCTAGATCTCTCTGTTCCATCACCAGTCTCTCTAGGTATCTCTCTGTTCCATCACCAGTCTCTCTTGGTATCTCTCTGTTCCATCACCAGTCTCTCTTGGTATCTCTCTGTTCCATCACCAGTCTCTCTTGGTATCTCTCTATTCCATCACCAGTCTCTCTTGGTATCTCTCTGTTCCATCACCAGTCTCTCTAGGTATCTCTCTGTTCCATCACCAGTCTCTCTTGGTATCTCTCTGTTCCATCACCCGTCTCTCTAGGTATCTCTCTTTTCCATCACCAGTCTCTCTAGGTATCTCTATGTTCCATCACCAGTCTCTCTTGGTATCTCTCTTTTCCATCACCAGTCTCTCTTGGTATCTCTCTGTTCCATCACCAGTCTCTCTTGGTATCGCTCTGTTCCATCACCAGTCTCTCTTGGTATCGCTCTGTTCCATCACCAGTCTCTCTAGGTATCTCTCTGTTCCATCACCAGTCTCTCTAGGTATCTCTCTATTCCATCACCAGTCTCTCTTGGTATCTCTCTGTTCCATCACCAGTCTCTCTTGGTATCGCTCTGTTCCATCACCAGTCTCTCTTGGTATCTCTCTGTTCCATCACCAGTCTCTCTAGGTATCTCTCTGTTCCATCACCAGTCTCTCTAGGTATCTCTCTATTCCATCACCAGTCTCTCTTGGTATCTCTCTGTTCCATCACCAGTCTCTCTTGGTATCGCTCTGTTCCATCACCAGTCTCTCTTGGTATCTCTCTGTTCCATCACCAGTCTCTCTTGGTATCTCTCTGTTCCATCACCAGTCTCTCTAGGTATCTCTCTGTTCCATCACCAGTCTCTCTAGGTATCTCTCTGTTCCATCACCAGTCTCTCTTGGTATCTCTCTGTTCCATCACCAGTCTCTCTATGTTTCTCTCTGTTCCATCACCAGTCTCTCTTGGTATCTCTCTGTTCCATCACCAGTCTCTATAGGTATCTCTCTGTTCCATCACCAGTCTCTCTATGTTTCTCTCTGTTCCATCAACAGTCTCTATAGGTATCTCTCTGTTCCATCACCAGTCTCTCTTGGCGTGTGAGTATCATTGGCCTCTCACCACACACTCAATGTTTGGGGAACACGCCAAGTGAATTTGCGTGTGTGTGTATGTCTTCTGACCATCTGATCGGCAGACTTTTCGGTCTTCGCCACCCCAGAGAGCTAACCCTGGATTGGCTGTTCCCTGGCGTATCTCACCCCAGGTTGTCCATATGGAAGGAGATAACCCTGGATTGGCCTGGTGCAGCATCCCAAATGGCACACTATTCCCTATGTAGTGCACTAGAGCCCGTAAGGCCCTGGTCTAAAGTAGTGCACTAGAGCTCGTAAGGCCCTGGTCTAAAGTAGTGCACTAGAGCCCGTAAGGCCCTGGTCTAAAGTAGTGCACTAGCGCCCATAAGGCCCTGGTCTAAAGTAGTGCACTAGAGCCCATAAGGCCCTGGTCTAAAGTAGTGCACTAGAGCCCGTAAGGCCCTGGTCTAAAGTAGTGCACTAGAGCCCGTAAGGCCCTGGTCTAAAGTAGTGCACTAGAGCCCGTAAGGCCCTGGTCTAAAGTAGTGCACTAGAGCCCGTAAGGCCCTGGTCTAAAGTAGTGCACTAGAGCCCGTAAGGCCCTGGTCTAAAGTAGTGCACTAGAGCCTGTAAGGCCCTGGTCTAAAGTAGTGCACTACATAGGGAATAGGGTGCCATTTTGGGACACAGATCTGGCATGGTTCTAAGATAAACATACTGCTGCCTTCTTAAGTGCCCTGGTAATCAACAGAGATGTTAAAGTAGTGAGAAGACAGAGAGGTTCGAGTAGTGACGAGACAGAGGATATCCTTGTGTCTGGCAGGGATACAGGTACAGTCACAGATGGGGAAGGGCATAGTGTCTGTCAGGGATACAGCTACAGGTGGGTGTTTGTCATCTGAGAGGTGTTTTGTTATCTCTCTCTCTCTCTCTCTCTCTCTCTCTCTGTGTGTCTGTCTGTCTGTCTCACTCTCACTCTCACTCTGTCTGTCTGTCTGTCTCTCTCACTCTCTGTCTGTCTGTCTCTCTCACTCTGTCTGTCTGTCTCTCTCACTCTGTCTGTTTGTCTCACTCTCACTCTGTCTGTCTGTCTGTCTCTCTCACTCTGTCTGTCTGTCTGTCTGTCTGTCTGTCTCAGTCTGTCTGTCTCAGTCTGTCTGTCTCAGTCTGTCTCAGTCTGTCTCTGTCTGTCTCTGTCTGTCTCTGTCTGTCTGTCTGTCTGTCTGTCTGTCTGTCTGTCTGTCTCACTCTCACTGAGTGGAGTTTGGAGTGTGACTGTTTGAGGTTGTGGACAGGTGTCTTTTATACTGATAACACGTTCAAACAGGTGCCATTAATACAGGTAACGAGTGGAGGACAGAGGAGCCTCTTAAAGAAGAAGTTACAGGTCTGTGAGAGCCAGACATCTTGCTTGTTTGTAGGTGACCAAATACTTATTTTCCACCATAATTTGCAAATAAATTCATTAAAAATCCTACAATGTGATTTTCTGGATTTTTTTCTTCTCATTTTGTCTGTCATAGTTGAAGTGTACCTATGATGAAAATTACAGGCCTCTCTCATCTTTTTAAGTGGGAGAACTTGCACAATTGGTGGCTGACTAAATACTTTTTTGCCCCACTGTATAAACAATCACAGCTATGTCCTTTCCACCTCAGCCAAGCGAGGCATCTGCCAGCCATGTGACTCAGACAGACAGAACCAATCAGACCAGACCAGTCTTCCTCCTCTGCTGCTGCAGAACCAATCAATACCACTCCACTGACTTCCCTGATTGTCTTACACCTGACTTTACTAACACATCTCCCAGAGAGAGAGAGAGAGAGAGAGAGAGAGAGAGAGAGAGAGAGAGAGAGAGAGAGAGAGAGAGAGAGAGAGAGAGAGAGAGAGAGAGAGAGAGAGAGAGAGAGAGAGAGAGAGAGAGAGAGAGAGAGAGAGAGAGAGAGAGAGAGAGAGAGAGAGAGAGAGAGAGACGTGGGAAAAGATTCACAAACTAATCTCCCATTCCACAACCCTCCAAATACAAGCGAGACAGAGAACAAGAGGGAGAGAGATGCCAAATAAGATAGAGGGAGACAGAGAGGAAGAAGGAGAAAAAGAGAGCGGGAGCTATTTATACTCTGTACAGACTGTGTCTATGTTTATATCTCTCTGTGTGCCTGCGTGGCATTTCAGGGTGCTTTTGTTTCCCTGTCTTCCCTCTGCCTTGTTAACCAGCTCCTGCCAGCTCACATTGATCCTGTATGGGCCAAGAGAAAGGATTATACATACAGTTTCTACAAGAATATCCCTAGTTTTATGGTCCCAACGTGTCGTAAATTGTTTGTTACAAGATAACATCGTTTGCAGAACGAGTTTTAATTCAGCATTAGGAACACTGTTTCTGGCCTGTGAACATGGACGATTGAATGTATTGAAGGTAAAGGAGAAATCTGAGATTTGATCAACATTGCATTGTGTTAATCCTAAACACTACATTCAACAGTGACACGGCCATCCAGAAGGCGAGGTCAGTACCGGTGCATCTAAGCTGGGACCAGGAGAGACTGAAAAACAGCTTCTATCTCAAGGCCATCAGACTGTTAAACAGCCACCACTAACATAGAGAGGAGGCTGCCTACCTACAGACTCGATATCATTGGCCACTTTAATAAATGGATCACTAGTCACTTAAAAAAATGGCACTTTAATAATTTTAACATATCTTACATTACTCATCTCATATGTATATTCTGTATTTTATACCATCTATTGCATCTTGCCTATGCCGCTCGGCCATCGCTCATCCATATATTTACATGTATATATTATTCCACCCCTTTAGATTTGTGTGTATTAGGTAGTTGTTGTGGAATTGTTAGATGTTACTTGTTAGATATTACTGTACTGCCGGAGCCGGAACTAAAAGCACAAGCATTTCGCTACACTCGCAATAACATCTGCTAACCATGTGTATGTGACCAATAACATCTGCTAACCATGTGACCAATAACATCTGCTAACCATGTGACCAATAACATCTGCTAACCATGTGTATGTGACCAATAACATCTGCTAAATATGTGACCAATAACATCTGCTAACCATGTGTATGAGACCAATAACATCTGCTAACCATGTGTATTTGACCAATAACATCTGCTAACCATGTGACCAATAACATCTGCTAACCATGTGACCAATAACATCTGCTAACCATGTGTATGTGACCAATAACATCTGCTAACCATGTGTATGTGACCAATAACATCTGCTAACCATGTGTATGTGACCAATAACATCTGCTAACCGTGTGTATGTGACCAATAACATCTGCTAACCATGTGTATGTGACCAATAACATCTGCTAACCATGTGTATGTGACCAATAACATCTGCTAACCGTGTGTATGTGACCAATAACATCTGCTAACCATGTGTATGTGACCAATAACATCTGCTAACCATGTGTATGTGACCAATAACATCTGCTAACCATGTGTATGTGACCAATAACATCTGCTAACCATGTGTATGTGACCAATAACATCTGCTAACCATGTGACCAATAACATCTGCTAACCATGTGTATGTGACCAATAACATCTGCTAACCATGTGACCAATAACATCTGCTAACCATGTGTATGTGACCAATAACATCTGCTAAATATGTGACCAATAACATCTGTTAAATATGTGTATGTGACCAATAACATCTGCTAACCATGTGTATGTGACCAATAACATCTGCTAACCCTGTGTATGTGACCAATAACATCTGCTAACCATGTGTATGTGACCAATAACATCTGCTAACCATGTGTATGTGACCAATAACATCTGCTAACCATGTGACCAATAACATCTGCTAACCATGTGACCAATAACATTTGCTAACCATGTGTATGTGACCAATAACATCTGCTAACCATGTGTATGTGACCAATAACATCTGCTAACCATGTGACCAATAACATCTGCTAACCATGTGTATGTGACCAATAACATCTGCTAAATATGTGACCAATAACATCTGTTAAATATGTGTATGGACCAATAACATCTGCTAAATATGTGTATGGACCAATAACATCTGCTAACCATGTGTATGTGACCAATAACATCTGCTAACCATGTGTATGTGACCAATAACATTAGAATGGTCCACGGGAGCGAGTGGATGGCCAACTGCTAGGCCTGTCTTTGTTCCTGTCTAGTCCCTGTAATGTTTGTCTCTTTATTTAGAGAACTAATCTATACATCTACTGTATGTCCTCGCTGTCTCTCTGTCTCTAGCATATCAATAGTGTTGTATTCCATTGCTCCATCCATTGGCCAAACCTTTTCACATTTGAAGTCTAATTTTCAACCACTGCAGAGGTCTTCTGAGAACTTATTTTTATTCATCGTCTTTCACTTTAATAGGACTTTTTAAAGGTCCCCATTGTGACATCATCACTTCCAACGTCCGTTCACTGTAAATGCAACCATGCAACTTTTGACACAAATCAGCTACTTTGACCCCTTTGCCAAACACTGACACAACACGTTAGAGTGTATGATATCTTATTCTACTTCTCTGCTATTCAAATCTGAAATAATAACAGAATTATCTGGTACCGATCAAACGTTACAGCTGTTTAAGTGACCGCATCAACAACCTTTTTCTGTAACTTTTTTTATAAACAACTGAAATTTTGACCGAACAAGTTAGACAAAAAGTTAGAGGGTATGACATCATCTTCGTCTACTTCTCTGCTATTCAAATCTGAAATAAGAACATAAATCCTACCAATCAAGAGGAACATCTGTTTCAGTAACCACAGCAACTCATTTAGCTACTGTATCTTCCCACCGGTGAATTCACTTTTCAGAACTTTCAAATTATAACAATGGAGGAGCACATTCTAAGAATGAGACGGTGAGTAAACATTAGGACTTTGGACACCAATCAGCTACGTTGACCATGTATCTCAAAAAGGCGCCGGAGACAAAATCTTAAAGGGTATGGCGCCTTGGTCTACTTCTCTGATGTACAGATCTGAAATCAGAACAGCAATATGTCTTACCCCCCTCCCCCCCCCCCCCACACACACACACACACCTTGACAGATCGTTGGAGAGACAAACGGAAGGATGAATAGACAGACAGATGTTTCACATGCTGTCTGATTGTCTGAGACATCTTCCATGACGGCACTATGGATTTAGGACAATTCTGAAAAGGAACTGATAAACATTGACAAACTCTAGGACCTTTTGGAGAGCCACATCCCTCCAGGAAAGAACATTTCTCACAGACAGACAGACATTTCTCACAGACAGACAGACATTTCTCACAGACAGACAGATATTTCTCACAGACAGACAGATATTTCTCACAGACAGACAGACATTTCTCACAGACAGACAGACATTTCTCACAGACAGACAGACATTTCTCACAGACAGACAGACATTTCTCACAGACAGACATTTCTCACAGACAGACATTTCTCAGACAGACAGACATTTCTCACAGACAGACAGACATTTCTCACAGACAGACATTTCTCACAGACAGACATTTCTCACAGACAGACATTTCTCACAGACAGATATTTCTCAAAGACATTTCTCACAGACAGACATTTCTCACAGACAGTGGTCTCTTGTTTTTTTCTTTTTTTTTCTTTCCAGCCTTTTTTCTTCTGGAAACATCTATTCATGAGATCAGAGGAAGATAAAAGTCACACAGCAAAAGTTTTTCACTTGTCCTGAGGCTCTGCTTCCAGGTGTAGGAGGTCATGCAGGGTAAATCTAGGACTGTAAAGATCATTTAAGTGATCAGAGTCACACCAAACACATTATCTATGAACAGACAATGTCTGTGTTCGAGGGAATGGGCAGCACATGCACGCACGCACACAAACACACACACACACACACACACACACACACACACACACACACACACACACACACACACACACACACACACACACACACACACACACACACACACACACACACACACACACATGTTATAGCCTAGCTAAATCAAGACCGAGGTAGTTATTGTTGGAGCCAAAGCACAGAGAGAGAATCTGGACGCACAGTTTAATTAACGGGTAATAAAGATAAAACACCAGGTAAAACACATAGCTGTTATTTGAGATTCCGTTCTCAACATGTTTAATCCCACATTAGGAATGTGACCAAAATAGCTTTTTACCACCTGAGGAACATTGCCAAGGTGTGACTGTTTCTCTCTCAGGCTGATACAGAGAGACTCATCCATGCTTTTATTACAAGCAGGCTTGACTACTGTGATGCTCTCCTGTCTGGTCTACCCAAGAAAGCCATTGGTCAACTGTAAAACATACAGAATGCTGCAGGGTACTGACCAAGACCAGACAGAGAGACACATTACACCGGTTTTAAGGTCTCTGTACTGTAAAACATACAGAATGCTGCAGGGTACTGACCAGGACCAGACAGAGAACACATTACACCGGTTTTAAGGTCTCTGTACTGTAAAACATACAGAATACTGCAGGGTACTGACCAAGACCAGACAGAGAACACATTACACTGGTTTTAAGGTCTCTGTACTGGCTGCCTGTGAGTTTTAGAATTAATTTAGAATTCATTGATTGTTCACTCCAATACATGTCAGACATGCTTTAAGTTATGTACCCAGTAGGTCCCTCAGGTCCTCTGGCTTTTTAATTATGGCTGCAGGGGCAGTATTGAGGAGCTTGGATGAAAGGTACCCATTTCAAACGGCCTCGTACTCAATTCTTGCTCGTACAATATGCATATTATTATTATTACTATTGGATAGAAAGCACTCTCAAGTTTCTAAAACCGTTTGAATTATATTTGTGAGTAAAACAGAACTCATTTTGCAGCAAACTTCCTGTCAGAAAGTGAAAAATCTGAAATCGAGGCTCTGTTCCAGGGCCTCCCTATTAATCTGCTTGAAATCTATTAGTATACATGCACTTCATATGCCTTCCACTAGATGTCAATAGGCAGTGAGAGAATAAATGGAGTGTATAGCTATATCTATGGTCAAAAGAGAGGTCTTGGAATGACATGACCCCAATTTCCTTTGTTCAGGAAGGCGCAGGAAGTACATCAGCATTGGCTTCTGAAAAGCTTTCGTTATAGACGGGTACTATCTCCGGCTTTGATATTATTTGATAAATGTGACAATATCATCGTAAAGTATGTTTTTTCAATATAGTTCTATCAGATTATTGAAATTTTTCCGGGAGTTTTGATGTGTTCCGTTCTCTGCGTTTGGTGACGATGGACAGCTTCGCGCCACTTTGCTAGTTTTGGTTGCTAATTCGAGAGGGAAAAAGGACATTCTAAAACCAAACAACGATTGTTCTGGACAAAGGACCCCTTGTGCAAGATTCTGATGGAAGCTCAACAAAAGTAGGACCCATTTATGATGTTATTTCCTATTTCTGTCGAAAATGTGTAGTTGTGTTTTCCGCCTTGATTTTGGGCGCTCTCTCGCTATAACGTAAGCTGCATGTCGTACTGAAGTTATTTTTAGAATTCTAACACGGCGATTGCATTAAGAACTAGTGTATCTATCATTTCCTATACAACATGTATTTTTTAGTAAAGTTTATGAATAGTTATTTGGTCAGAATAGGTGAGTGTCAGAAATATATCCGGAGATTCTGGAAAATAGTTGCTACGTTTTCACATTGTATAATCACGGATTTCAGCTCTAAATATGCACATTTTCGAACAAACCATACATGTATTGTGTAATATGATGTTATAGGACTGTCATCTGATGAAGTTTATAACGGTTAGTGAAATAATCATATAATCATATCATATAATCATAATATCAAATAATCATATCTTTTGCTGGTTTTGTTGCTATCGCTACTGTTGCCTTGAATCAATGTAGTTGTGTGGTTGGCTATTGTAGTAAGCTAATATAATGCTATATTGTGTTTTCGCTGTAAAACACTTAAAGAATCGGAAATATTGGGTGGATTCACAAAATGTTTGTCTTTAATTTGCTATACACCATCGATTTTTCAGAAATGTTTTATGATGAGTATTTAGGTATTTCAATTTGGTCTCTGTAATTGTTCTAGCTGCTTCGGTGCTATTTGTGATTGCAGCTGCATTGTAAAACTATGATTTATACCTGAAATATGCACATTTTTCGAACAAAACATAGATTTATTGTATAACATTTTATAAGACTGTCATCTGATGAAGTTGTTTCTTGGTTAGTTTGGTTGGTTCTTGGTTAGTTTGGTTGGTTTTGTGCAAGCTACCTGTCCTGTGAAAAATGTCTGTGCTTTTTTGTATTTGGTGGTGAGCTAACATAAATATACGTGGTGTTTTCGCTGTAAAACATTTTACAAATCGGACATGTTGGCTGGATTCACAAGATGTTTATCTTTCATTTGCTGTATTGGACTTGTTAATGTGTGAAAGTTAAATATTTCTAAAAAATATCTTTTGAATTTCGCGCCCTGCACTTGGACTGGCTGTTGTCATATTGAGCCCGACCTAGGGCTTGCAGCCCAAAGAAGTTAACCAAGAGGCATGGAGAGACAACCTTATAACTATCCCAAACCCCAGGACCAAGAGGCATGGAGAGACAGCCTTATGATTATCCCAAAGCCCAGGACAAAGAAACATGGAGAGACAACCTTATAACTATCCCAAAGCCTAGGACCAAGAGGCATGGAGAGACAGCCTTTTAACTATTCCAAAGCCTAGGACCAAAAGGCATGGAGAGACAGCCTTATAACTATCCCAAAGCCTAGGACCAAGAGGCATGGAGAGACAGCCTTATAACTATCCCAAAGCCTAGGACCAAGAGGCATGGAGAGACAGCCTTTTAACTACCCCAAAGCCTAGGACCAAGAGGCATGGAGAGACAGCCTTTTAACTACCCCAAAGCCTAGGACCAAGAGGCATGGAGAGACAGCCTTTTAACTATCCCAAAGCCTAGGACCAAGAGGCATGGAGAGACAGCCTTTTAACTACCCCAAAGCCTAGGACCAAGAGGCATGGAGAGACAGCCTGTTAACTATCCCAAAGCCTAGGACCAAGAGGCATGGAGAGACAGCCTTTAGTTACTATGCCCCCAGCCTTTAGTTACTATGCCCTCAGCCTCTGGAATAGCCTGCCAGAGAACCTGAGGGGGACCCAAACTGACATATTTAAAATAGATCTTAAAACACACCATATTAGCTTTTCCTTAGGGTGTTTTTTAGTTGTTCAGTTTGTGTCATTTTTCCTCAAGTAAATATTTCAGCTTTTCTTTGCTGTAAAAAATACATATATATTATCCAGAGCAACTTACAGTAATGTGTGTATGCATTCTCCATTCTGGTCCCCTATGGGAATCAAACCCACAACCCTGGCTCTGTAAACACCATGCTCTACCCATTGAGCTACACAGGGTAGATTGGGACACGTTGCATTCCATGTCTGAAATGTGCTGTATAAATAAAGCTTGATTTGATAGCCTACACATCCACTAACACCTCTAGCAGGCTGAGACAGAGTAAGGAAAGAGTCAGGTTTGTGTAAGAGAAGATTAATAATTAATATCCATTCATACACACACACACACACACACACACACACACACACACACACACAGAGACAGAGAGACAGAGACAGAGAGAGACAGAGAGAGAGAGACAGAGAGAGAGAGACAGAGAGAGAGACAGAAAGAGAGAGAGAGAGAGAGAGAGAGAGAGAGAGAGAGAGAGAGACAGAGAGAGACAGACAGACAGAGAGACAGAGAGACAGAGAGAGACAGATAGAGAGAGAGATAGAGAGAGACAGAGAGACAGAGAGACAGAGAGAGACAGAGAGAGACAGAGAGAGAGAGAGAGAGAGAGACAGAGACAGAGACAGAGACAGAGAGAGAGAGAGAGACAGAGACAGAGACAGAGACAGAGACAGAGAGAGAGAGAGAGACAGAGAGACAGAGAGACAGACAGCTACCGTACACATCACGTATGTCTCACAACCCCCCCCCCCCCATCCTTCACCCGCTGGAACGTTCCATCTGCTACCGTACACATCACGTATGTCTCACAACCCCCCCCCCCCCCCCCCGTCCTTCATCCGCTGCTTATAGCACTCTTTACATATTTAAGTAACAATACAGTTGATTAATCCACTGTCGTAGTGATGGAGGATCATTCGATTTCCTGTTTTTTTAAGTAGAAGTTTTTTCAAAATGATTGATGAGAAAGTATGATCCACCCCATTGGGTATCTCACCGCACCCCCATATGCCATGTCTTGATATATGCAGATAGACAGATTAAAAGTAAACTTCCATTGTAAAATATCTGACAGACAACTTTCTAACTCCGCCCACAATGTCTAACTCCCAGCTAGCACATTTGGTTCATTGGAAGTTGTGGGAACGGATGTTTTTGATTTCACATTGGTTGTGGGAATGAAGCCAAACTTTTCTTGACCGGTAAAAGTGAAAATGATTTAAACTTTCTGAGAACAGAAGTGAAAATGTTGCCTGTTCTGGGAATGATTATTTTTAGGGTCCAGGGAGGTTCTGAGAACGTTTTACTATGGTTCCAGGGAGGTTCTGAGAACGTTTTACTCTGGTTCCAGGGAGGTTCTGAGAACGTTTTACTATGGTTCCAGGGAGGTTCTGAGAACGTTTTACTATGGTTCCAGGGAGGTTCTGAGAACGTTTTACTATGGTTCCAGGGAAGTTCTGAGAACGTTTTACTATGGTTCCAGGGAGGTTCTGAGAACGTTTTACTATGGTTCGAGGGAGGTTCTGAGAACGTGTTACTATGGTTCCAGGGAGGTTCTGAGAACGTTTTACTCTGGTTCCAGGGAGGTTCTGAGAACGTGTTACTATGGTTCCAGGGAGGTTCTGAGAACGTTTTACTATGGTTCCAGGGAGGTTCTGAGAACGTTTTACTATGGTTCCAGGGAGGTTCTGAGAATGTTTTACTCTGGTTCCAGGGAGGTTCTGAGAACGTTTTACTATGGTTCCAGGGAAGTTCTGAGAACGTTTTACTCTGGTTCCAGGGAGGTTCTAAAAATGTTTTAATATGGTTCCAGGGAGGTTCTGAGAACGTTTTAATATGGTTCCAGGGAGGTTCTGAGAATGTTTAAATATGGTTCCTGGGTGGTTTTATTAATGCTCTGAGAACAGACATTCCAGGTTATTTTGAGCTTTTTTTTTATAACTTCCTTAACTTTTACTGAATGTTTCTATAAGACTTTTAATAACACAGCTAACTTATTTTGGGTTAAATTTGTTGAACTCCAAGCACAGATAGGACACATGGAAATTAATTTCCTTGGACATTGATCATGCAAACACATCAGTGAGATTGAGACCTGTAATCTTCTGTTCTCTATCAGTGGAATTAGTCCACTACGCCATCAGGGTGGAGCTAGCATGAATGTCATGCTTTTTTAAGCGTACAAAGCTGTTCATTTTAGTCTATTCAAACCAGTGGTGTAAAGTACTTAAGTTAAAATACTTTAAAGTACTACCTAAGTAGTTTTTGTGGGTATCTGTACTTTACTTTACTATTGGCATTTTTGACAACTTTAACTTCACTACATTCCTGAAGAAAATAATGTACTTTTTACTCCGTACATTTTCCCTGACACCCAAAAGTACTCGTTACATTTTGAGTGCTTAGCAGGACAGGAAAATAGTTCAATTCACACACTTATCAAGAGAACATCTCAGGTCATCTCTACTACCTCTGATCTGGCGGACTCACTAAACACATGCTTTGTTTGTAAATGATGCCTGAGAGTTGGAGCGTGCCCCTGGCAAAATTATTTTTTTGAAAATGTGGCCGTCTGGAATTTGAAAGGATTTATACTTCTACTTTTACTTATGATACTTAAGTACATTTTAGCAATTACATTTACTATTGATACTTAAATCGTTTTGGATTTTTACTCAAGTCGTTTTTTACTGGGTGACTTTCACTTTTACTTGAATCATTTTCTATTAAAGTATCTTTACTTTTACTAAAGTATGACAATTGGGTACTTTATCCACCAGTGATTCAAACAGACCTAATTTCAAAGGAAACAATCACTCCTTAAGATCAGGTGTTGCCAATTAGTGGGCGCGGCCAACACACCTGAACACACTTAACGAGATAGAGGATAGAGGTCTGTTGATGTTGAGAACGGAATGTATATGTTTTTAAATAACATTCTCTGAACATTCTCTGAATGTTACTGAAGTTTTCTTGTTTTTTTTTAATCAAAAGTTTTCTTTATGTTTGAGATGCAGCACATTCTGACTTAGAATATGTGGACAACTACCAATACCTCGGTGTCTGGTTAGACTGTAAACTCTCCTTCCAGACTCACATTCAGCATCTCCAATCCAAAATTAAATCTAGAATCGGCTTCCTATTTGGCAACAAAGCCTCCTTCACTCACGCTGCCAAACATACCCTCGTAAAATTGACTATCCTACCGATCCTCAACTTCGGCGATGTCATCTACAAAATAGCCTCTAACACTCTACTCAGCAAACTGGATGTAGTTTATCACAGTGCCATCCGTTTTGTCACCACTGGTCATCCCCAAAGCACTTCCTTTGGCCACCTTTCCTTCCAGATCTCTGCTGCCAATGACTGGAACAAATTGCAAAAGTCACTGAAGCTGTAGACTTGAATCTCCCTCACTAACTTTAAGCATCAGCTGTCAGAGCAGCTTACCGATCACTGTACCTGCACACAGCCAATCTGTAAATAGCACACCCAACTACCTCATCCCCATATTGTTATTTATCTTCTTGCTCTTTTGCACCCCAGTATCTCTACTTGCACATCATCATCTGCACATCTATCACGCCAGTGTTAATGCTAAATTGTAATTATTTCACCTCTATGGCCTATTTATTGCCTTACCTCCCTACTACATTTGCACAACCTGTATATAGATGTTTCTATTGTGTTATTGACTGTACATTTGTTTATGTTTAACTCTGTGTTGTTGTTTGTGTCACACTGCTTTTCTTTATATTGGCCAGGTCGCAGTTGTAAATGAGAACTTGTTCCCAACTGGCCTACCTGGTTAAATAAAGGTCAAATAAAAAATTTAGCCAATGAACAAAGTATATATATTTAAACAACAATACAGTGTTAGTTAGACACAGGACAGGATGTCAGGACTCTAGGTCCATAAAGACACAGGACAGGATGCCAGGACTCTAGGTCGATAAAGACACAGGACAGGATGCCAGGACTCTAGGTCCATAAAGACACAGGACAGGATGTCAGGACTCTAGGTCCATAAAGACACAGGACAGGATGTCAGGACTCTAGGTCCATAAAGACACAGGACAGGATGCCAGCTGTCTAGGTCCATAAAGACACAGGACAGGATGCCAGCTGTCTAGGTCCATAAAGACACAGGACAGGATGCCAGCACTCTAGGTCCATAAAGACACAGGACAGGATGTCAGGACTCTAGGTCCATAAAGACACAGGACAGGATGCCAGGACTCTAGGTCCATAAAGACACAGGACAGGATGTCAGGACTCTAGGTCCATAAAGACACAGGACAGGATGTCAGGACTCTAGGTCCTTAAAGACACAGGGCAGGATGCCAGGACTCTAGGTCCATAAAGACACAGGACAGGATGTCAGGACTCTAGGTCCATAAAGACACAGGACAGGATGCCAGCACTCTAGGTCCATAAAGACACAGGACAGGATACCAGGACTCTAGGTCCATAAAGACACAGGACAGGATGTCAGGACTCTAGGTCCATAAAGACACAGGACAGGATGTCAGGACTCTAGGTCCATAAAGACACAGGACAGGATGCCAGGACTCTAGGTCCATAAAGACACAGGACAGGATGCCAGCTGTCTAGGTCCATAAAGACACAGGACAGGATGCCAGGACTCTAGGTCCATAAAGACACAGGACAGGATGCCAGGACTCTGGGTCCATAAAGACACAGGACAGGATGCCAGGACTCTAGGTCCATAAAGACACAGGACAGGATGCCAGCACTCTAGGTTCACAACAGGGACTGTGGAAGAGGGAAGAAGAGGTAAGATACTTATAAGATAACATACTCATACGATACTGACAAGATAAGAGACTCATAAGATAGGATACTGATAAAATACTCATACGATAGGATACTGATAAGATAAGATACTTATATGAATAGATACTCATCAGATAAAATACTCATAAGATACTCACAATATACTCATAAGATAAGATACTCATAAGATAAGCTACTGATAAGATAAGACACTCTCAAGATACTCATAAGATGAGATACTGATAAGATAATAAACTGATAAGATACTCATAAGATAAGATACTGATAAGATACTCATAAGATAAGATAATAATACGATAGATTCACATAAGATAAGATTCACATAAGATAAGATGTACTGACAAGAGATAGAAAATCAAGGAAATGTGGCATCGCAATATTTCTTAATTTAATCAACGTACCACAGCGACGACTCAAGACAGGGGTAGCTTAAAGACAATATGACATCATATGAGTATCGTTGGTAAACAGAACGCTAAATAAAAACATTTATTCAAAGCAGACATGCTTTATGCTCTGTGGAGAGTTTAATTAGTATCGGAATGTCTTCTTCTACATGAATGGAAAAGATGACTCTCTCTCCTCTGTAACAGGAGTGATAAGGGGAGCCTCTCTCTCCTCTGTAACAGGAGTGATAAGGGGAGCCACTCTCTCCTCTGTAACAGGAGTGATAAGGGGAGCCTCTCTCTCCTCTGTAACAGGAGTGATAAGGGGAGCCACTCTCTCCTCTGTAACAGGAGTGAGGGGAACGACCCTGTAAACTGAACTCATCTGTGTTGATTCCTTAACTAGATTACTAAACCCATGGCGTTCCATCGTGACTTAACTAGATTTAGGTGGCGTGGAGAGCTCAGGCTGCGCTGTGACTAAGGAAGTGTTTCGGTTTTGAAGTGTCACAAGTTACTCATCACTGACTGGCTGCACACCCAACCTCGTTGTGCCGGAGATTTATGTTTCCAAAATGGCACACTCTTCTCTACATGGTGTTATTAAGACCAGGGCACACAGTGAAACAGCCTAAAAGGGTTCCCCGCTTTACTTCTTTACTAATACTGTCACGCCCTGGCCTTAGTTATCTTTGTTTTCTTTATTATTTTAGTTAGGTCAGGGTGTGACATGGGGGATGTTTGTGTGTTTTTGTCTCGTCTAGGGTGTTTGTATTGTCTAGGGGGTGTTTGTAGAGTTCATGGGTTTGTGTTCAGTGTAGGTGTTTATGTAAGTCTATGGTTGCCTAGATTGGTTCTCAATTAGAGACAGCTGTCTATCGTTGTCTCTGATTGGGAGCCATATTTAGGCAGCCATAGTCATTAGGTAGGTTGTGGGTGATTGTCTATGTGTTAGTTGCCAGTGTCTGCACTTATTTGTTTTGTATAGGTCGTCGGTTTGTTGTTTTAGTTTGTATAGTGTTTGTTTGGTTTGTCTTCTTCTAATAAAGAGAAGAACGTATTTATATCACGCTGTGCCTTGGTCCTCTCTTTCACCCGAAGACGATCGTGACAAATAGAGAGAATAGAGATCACAATTCACTACGTTACTAATAGAGATCACAATTCACTACTTTACTAATAGACAGAATAGAGATCACAATTCACTACTTTACTAATAGACAGAATAGAGATCACAATTCACTACTTTACTAATAGACAGAATAGAGATCACAATTCACTACGTTACTAATAGAGAGAATAGAGATCACAATTCACTACGTTACTAATAGACAGAATAGAGATCACAATTCACTACTTTACTAATAGAGAGAATAGAGATCACAATTCACTACGTTACTAATAGAGAGAATAGAGATCACAATTCACTACGTTACTAATAGAGAGAATAGAGATCACAATTCACTACGTTACTAATAGACAGAATAGAGATCACAATTCACTACGTTACTAATAGAGAGAATAGAGATCACAATTCACTACGTTACTAATAGAGAGAATAGAGATCACAATTCACGACAGACAGACAGACAGACAGACAGACAGACAGACAGACATCCCTTTAAATAAGTCCAGCTGCTTGACTAATGAACTATTGGCAGTATGATGCCTGAATACAGTGGAACTGCTTGGCTAATGAACTATTGGCAGTATGATGCCTGAATACAGTGGAACTGCTTGACTAATGAACTATTGGCAGTATGATGCCTGAATACAGTGGAACTGCTTGACTAATGAACTATTGGCAGTATGATGCCTGAATACAGTGGAACTGCTTGACTAATGAACTATTGGCAGTATGATGCCTGAATACAGTGGAACTGCTTGGCTAATGAACTATTGGCAGTATGATGCCTGAATACAGTGGAACTGCTTGGCTAATGAACTATTGGCAGTATGATGCCTGAATACAGTGAAACTGCTTGGCTAATGAACTATTGGCAGTATGATGCCTGAATACAGTAGAACTGCTTGGCTAATGAACTATTGGCAGTATGATTCCTGAATACAGTGGAACTGCTTGGCTAATGAACTATTGGCAGTATGATGCCTGAATACAGTGGAACTGCTTGACTAATGAACTATTGGCAGTATGATGCCTGAATACAGTGGAACTGCTTGGCTAATGAACTATTGGCAGTATGATGCCTGAATACAGTGGAACTGCTTGACCAATGAACTATTGGCAGTATGATGCCTGAATACAGTGGAACTGCTTGGCTAATGAACTATTGGCAGTATGATGCCTGAATACAGTGGAACTGCTTGACTAATGAACTATTGGCAGTATGATGCCTGAATACAGTGGAACTGCTTGGCTAATGAACTATTGGCAGTATGATGCCTGAATACAGTGGAACTGCTTGACTAATGAACTATTGGCAGTATGATGCCTGAATACAGTGGAACTGCTTGACTAATGAACTATTGGCAGTATGATGCCTGAATACAGTGGAACTGCTTGGCTAATGAACTATTGGCAGTATGATGCCTGAATACAGTGGAACTGCTTGACTAATGAACTATTGGCAGTATGATGCCTGAATACAGTGGAACTGCTTGGCTAATGAACTATTGGCAGTATGATGCCTGAATACAGTGGAACTGCTTGGCTAATGAACTATTGGCAGTATGATGCCTGAATACAGTGGAACTGCTTGGCTAATGAACTATGAAGTCTAAGCTCTGTGCGCCATGTCCTGGTTCCGCGCTGATTTAATTTCTAGACATCGAGCGCAGAAATGACCTCCTCTCTCTCACTGAGATCAGCAATCTGAACTCCGCCAAGGCTTTAGGGGTTTCATATCATAAAAAGGTCAATCTGTTTTAGAGAACAGCTTAAAGCTGTTTCCATGAAATGTACAGAGCATTGACAGCCAAACATTCAGTGTGTCACTGTAAAGATATAACAACTGCTATAGTAACAGGTTAGAGGTTAGCAGTGACAACCATGTATCGACCAAGCCTGGTCAAGAACGGTCCACTAAAGTTGACGGTCAATGATAGTTTGTGTGTGGACCTGCACATTCGTATATACAGTACCAGTTTAACGTTTGGACACACCTACTCATTCAAGGTTTTTCTTTATTTTTTAAAACTATTTTCAACGCTGTAGAGTAATAGTGAATCCATAAAGACTATGACATAACTGAATGTGGAATAAAGTAGTAACCAAAAATGTGTTAATTAAACAAATAAACAAATATTTCATATTTGAGATTCTGCGAATTAGCCACCCTTTGCCTTGATGAAGCCTTTGCACACTCTTGGCATTCTCTTAACCAGCTTCATGAGGTAGTCACCTGGAAGGCTTTTCCAACAGTCTTGAAAGAGTCCCCACATATGCTGAGCATTTGTTGGCTGCTTTTCCTTCAGTCTGCGGTCCAACTCATCCCAAACCATCTCAATTGGGTTGAGGTCGGGGGATTGTGGAGGCCAGGTCATCTGATGCAACACTCCATTGCTCTGCGTATTGGTCAAATAGCCCTTACACAGCCTGAAGGTGTGTTTTGGGTCATTGTCCTGTTGAAAACAAATGATAGTCCCACTAAGCTCAAACCAGATGTGATGGTGTATTGCTGCAGAATGCTGTGGTAGCCATGCTGGTTAAGTGTGCCTTGAATTCTAAATAAATCACAGACAGTGTCACCAACAAAGCACCCCCACACCATCACACCTCCTCCTCCATGCATCACGGTGGGAACCACACATGCAGAGATCATCCGTTCACCTACTCTGCGTCTCACAAAGACACGGCGGTTGGAATTAAAAATCTCAAATTTGGTCTCATCAGACCAATTGACAGATTTCCACCAGTCTAATGCTCGTGTTTCTTGGCCCAAACAAGTCTCTTCTTCTTGTTGGTGTCCTTTAGTAGTGGTTTCTTTGCAGCAATTCAACCATGAAGGCCTGATTCACACAGTCTCCTCTGAACAGTTGATGTTGAGATGTGTCTGTTACTTGAACTCTGTGAAGCATTTATTTGCTCCGCAGTCTGAGGTGTAGTTACCTCTAATGAACTTATCCTCTGCAGAAGAGGTAACTCTGGGTCTTCCTTTCCTGTGGCGGTCCTCATGAGAGACAGTTTCATAGCGCTTGATGGTTTTTGCGACTGCACTTGATGAAACTTTCAAAGTTCTTTACATTTTCCGGATTGGCTGACCTTCATGTCTTAAAGTAATGATAGACTGTCATTTCTCTTTGCTTATTTGAGCTGTTCTTGCCATAATATGGACTTGGTATTTTACCAAATAGGTCTATCTTCTGTATACAATCCCTACCTTGTCACAACTCAACTGATAGTCTCAAACCAATTAAGAAGGAAAGAAATTCCTAAAATTCACTTTTAACAAGGCACACCTGTTAATTGAAATGCATTCCAGGTAACTACCTCATGAAGCTTGTTGAGAGAATACCAAGAGTGTGCAAATCTGTCATCAAGGCATAGGCTACTTTGAAGAATCTCAAATATAAAATATGTTTTGATTTGTTTAACACTTTTTTGGGTACTACAGGATTCCATATGTGTTATTTCATAGTTTTGATGTCTTCACTGTTATTCTACAATGTAAAAAAAGAAAAAAAGAAAAAAAGAAAAACCCTTGAATGAATAGATGTGTAAAAACTTTTGACTGGTACTGCATGTGTAGAGTAGTACTCCTTGCTGTAACAAGCCTGAATGTCACATTACAGAGGTGAGCTACAGACAGGCAAGTGAATTCCTCACAGGAACTAACAAAAGACAGGCACTGTTAAGACGACTCTACAGCCCCTTGGGGTCCTTGCAAACACTGTGATAGAAGAGGAGAGAAGAATGTCAGATGTTCTACATACCGGTTCTGACAGAAACCCACCTAAATGTTCAACAAGCTATCTCTGTACCGGTTCTGACAGAAACCCACCTGAATGTTCAACAAGCTATCTCTGTACCGGTTCTGACAGAAACCCACCTAAATGTTCAACAAGCTATCTCTGTACCGGTTCTAACAGAACCACACCTGAATGTTCAACAAGCTATCTCTGTACCGGTTCTGACAGAAACCCACCTGAATGTTCAACAAGCTATCTCTGTACCGGTTCTGACAGAAACACACCTGAAAGTTCTACAAGCTATCTCTGTACCGGTTCTGACAGAAACCCACCTAAATGTCAGTTAGAGATTAATGGGATGAGATGGGAGAGAGAGGGAGAAATAGATATATTGGGGGAAAGAGAGAAGGAGATAAAAGGATAGCGTGTGTGAATGAGAGAGAGAGAGAGAGAGAGAGAGAGAGAGAGAGAGAGAGAGAGATCGAATGAGAGACAGAGAGAGTGACTGAAAGGTCACCCACCAAACAGAAGGTCTTACTGCAGGATGCCACAGAACACCTGACATTCACTCTGCGGCACAAGATGCAAATATACCCCCCAACTCTGCATGTGATCAGTGTGATTCACTCCTGGTCCTGCAGAGCCACAGGGGGACAAATACACTACATCACCAAAAGTATGTGGACAACTGCTCTTCGAACATCTCATTTCCAAAATCATGGGCATCAATATGGAGTTGGTTCCCCCTTTGCTGTTATAACAGCCTCCACTCTTCTGGGAAGGCTTTCATTTACATTTAAGTCATTTAGCAGACGCTCTTATCCAGAGCGACTTACTAATTGGAAAGTTCATACATATTCATCCTGGTCCCCCCGTGGGGAATGAACCCAAAACCCTGGCGTTGCAAGCGCCATGCTCTACCAACTGAGCCACTAGATGTTGGAACATTGCTGCTAAAACAGCCTCCACTCTTCTGGGAAGGCTTTCCACTAGATGTTGGAACATTGCTGCTATAACAGCCTCCACTCTTCTGGGAAGGATTTCCACTAGATGTTGGAACATTTCTGCTATAACAGCCTCCACTCTTCTGGGAAGGATTTCCACTAGATGTTGGAACATTGCTGCTATAACAGCCTCCACTCTTCTGGGAAGGCTTTCCACTAGATGTTGGAACATTGCTGCTATAACAGCCTCCACTCTTCTGGGAAGGCTTTCCACTAGATGTTGGAACATTGCTGCTATAACAGCCTCCACTCTTCTGGGAAGGCTTTCCACTAGTTGCTGGATCATTGCTGCAGGGGGACTTGCTTCCATTCAGCCACAGGAACATTAGTGAGGTCGGCACTGATGTTGGGCGATTAGACCTGACTCGCAGTCGGCGTTCCAATTCATCCCAAAGGTGTTAGATGGGGTTGAGGTCAGGGCTCTGTACAGGCCAGTCAAGATCTTCAACACCGATCTCAACAAACCATTTCTGTATGGTCCTCGCTTGTGCACGGGGGCCTTGTCATGCCGAAACAGGAAAGGGCCTTCCCCAAACTGTTGCCACAAAGTTACTAGCACAGAATAATCTAGAATGTCATTGTGTGCTGTAGCATTAAGATTTCCCTTCACTGGAACTAAGGGACCTGAACCATGAAAACAGCCCCAGACTATTATTCCTCCTCCACCAAACTTTACAGTGGCACTATGCATTGGGGCAGGTAGCGTTCTCCTGGCATCCGCCAAATCCAGATTAGTCTGTCAGATGACCAGATGGTTAAACGTGTTTCAAACGGCGGCGAGCTTTACACCAGTCCAGTCAACGCTTGGCATTGGTGATCTTAGGCTTGTGCGCGCCTGCTCGGCCATGGAAACCCACTTCATGAAGCTCCTGACGAACAGTTCTTGTGCTGACTTGGCTTCCAGAGGCAGTTTGGAACTCCGTAGTGAGTGATGCAGCAGAGAACAGAAAATTACGCACTTCAGCACTCTGTGGTCTCGTTCTGTGAGCTTGTGTGGCCTACCACTTCACGGCTGAGCCGTTCTTGCTCCTAGACGTTTCCACTCCACAATAACAGCACTTTACAGTTGACCGGGGTGGCAGCTCTAGCAGGTCAGAAGTTTGACGAACTGACTTGTTTTGTAAAGGTGGCACCCGTTGACGATGCCACGTTGAAAGTCACTGAGCTCTTCAGTACGGCTCATTCTACTGCCAGTGTTTGTCTATGGAGATTGCATGGCGGTGTGCTCGACGTTATACACCTGTCAGCAACGAGTGTGGCTAAAATAGCCGAATCCACTAATTTGAAGGGGTGTCCACATACTTTTCTATATATAATGTATTTGTTCTAGCTCAGCACTAACCTGATTCAGTTAACTATTCCGTTGGAATAGAATACAGAACCCCCATGAAGGATGAGCCAAAGAGATGAAGAGATGGGGGACTTAATAACCATAGGGATAGATAGAGGACTCATCTTTATATCGGTGCCGTAATAGTTCTGTGACAGCATGGACTAGAGAGAGGCTAGAGAGAAATAAGAAACGAGGAAATAAGGGTCTTGTTTTTCATGGTGGCTGGAGGAGGACGAGAGGAGAGAGACGCCTTGACTCTGATTACTGAAACCAGTGTCTCTCTC